>NC_060269.1:15308841-15487845 GCF_021613505.1 Equus quagga
CTTTCTTTCTTTCTTTCTTTCTTTCTTTCTTTCTTTCTTTCTTTCTTTCTTTCTAGTTCTTAAAAGGTGAATTCGTCTTCTTATGGTATGTATCTCATTTTCTTAGATAGGCTTACAAAGAGGGCTCAAGAGCTTTCATGCACAAGGGCTCTTAAAATGTAATTAGTTGGTCATTGTTCAGAAACTGATCGTAGTATAGATTTATTTTCTAGTTTTGTTATTCTGTCTCAACAATACTCCTTGGGAGTACTCTTAGAGATATTTGGAGATCAAAATATATTTTATAAGGTATGTAGTGTTTTATTGGGTGGCTTGTTGAATATTTGACCAAAATAGAAATAACTATTTTACCAATTATTAAACCCCCAAATTCATTGAAATTAAGTATATTCCTAAATAATCATGTTAATGCCTTTCTTAATTGGATTTAAAAACATATCAAATATATTTCATGAGTAAATTCAACTGGTCTTACCTTTACATCTTCTGGAGCTGGCAGAAATTCAGGATCCTAGAGCAAAAGAAAATTAGTTCTTTTTTTTATAAGTCAAAAAGCTCGTTTTATATTAATTGAAGAATATTATTTGAATTTTGTTGTGACAAGTATGGCCTTACCAAGTCATTCACATAATTTTTCAGCTGATCAACAATATCTATAAGTTGACGCATTCTAATCAAGAGGCGATCTTGGCCTTGGAAGCTTGATTTATGGGCCACTGTCCCCAAGAAGATGACCATCAGGCAGATGACTATCCTCTCCATGTTGCCAGGACTGGATCTCATAAGTGCCAGTAGAACAAGACCTTGGTCTCAGTTTTCACTTCAGTTTGACTGTGAACAGGTTGTCAGTAAAGCTACCTATTTATTCATCCTTCAGGGAGAGGTAAAGCCCTCCCATTGCAGCCTGGAAATCTTTGTAGAATGGATGAATGTGAGTAACTCGTTTTTCTTTTCCACTGGCTAGGTATACGTGTGCATGTGCTAATGCGTGGGGGCAGGGATTGATGGAGTCAACGAAATGTGCCCCATCTGCATCTTAGACAGGAAAAAGAGAGAAATGGGTGAATTCCAATTTTCAGCATGAATCAAGAAGTGGGCATGGTAAACAGTAGATACTACTAGACTTCAAAGAAGTAAACAAAAACACTTTGATCTCTCTTTCTCTGCCTTCTCTGGCAGCTTACCTGTTCTCTCTGACAGTCATAAGGGCATTTCAATAATGAGTAAAGTGGCAACATGTGCTTTCTTGCAGGACTTTTTCTTATGATAATAACTATGCCTTTTGACTGAAATCATCCAGTATTCCATCATAAAGGTAGGAGGAGAGCTACCTGTTAGGAAATTTTAAATATCAGGGGTATTTTCCATATTAGCAAGAATATTTGGGGTTCTTAATCAGGTTAAAGGGTTTAAAGTAGAATTTGCTTGCAACTCTTCCCCAAGGTATCTTTAGGTAACATTAATCTTGGCTTCTAACATTTTACTTTACAATCTAATTTATACATATCATAAATGATTCTAAAGGACTCTGCAGAAATTTATTGCAACCCCCCATTAAGATCTCACTCTACCCTCATTAAAAAAAGAAAACTCTCTAATGTCCATCCCTTCTACATAAGGCATCAATTAAATGAATGAAAAGTGCTAATACTCATTCCTGTCCAAACCAAAAGGTTTTTCAAACGGCAAAATCAAAAATACCCATAAATGATTCTTTTTCTCGTTGGGTAGTATTACTTATTTCTGTTAGACATAATTTCCTCTGGGTGTGTGCAACACATTTCTAACTATGACCAGATAGTGGTTAATAAAAGACTCAAAGTCCAGAAGTGGCTGTATCATCCTGCTCTCTGCTACTTCTCTCGTCTCTGCTCTTCTTTACCCATTTGAGAAAGTGGAATATAATATTTTAGCCAGAAGCAGTTTTGTACCACAGTCAGTTGGGTCTTACAAATAAAACTCTTGACTGTAGATTTGATTTACTCATTTGTTTCTTCATCTATTTCATTACATGCTTATAGCTATACTTTATTCTAGAATGTTATGAAGCCAAGATAAATTGGAGTTTGGACTTGATTTGCTTTGAAGGTTGACTGTAATCTTTTTATCTTAGAGTATCTATTCAAGAGTATTCAGGTTTGGTCGTACAGGATAGAGAAGAATTCTTACTCTATGATCAAGAAGTTCTCCCTATAACCACTAAATTCTATAGGGGAGGGTTCTGTGTAAACCTAGGAAATGCATATGGACTAGGGGTTGCCACTTGGCACCTCGACATTGCCTGCATTGTCTTTGTACATGCTTTCGTTATCTGCCTAAAGAGTAACCAAGGAGACTCGCATCTCTTTAGGTAGATAAGGAAAGCGTGTAGAAAGACAATACAGGCAATGTCGAGGTACCAAGTGGCAACCCCAAGTCCAAAGGCATTGGAGACACTAACCACAGAGCTCAATTTCTTCCAATCTTCCTTTTTTTTTTTTTTTTTTAAGGATTGGCACGTGGGCTAACAACTGTTGCCAATCTTTTTTTTTTTTTTTTTCTGCTTTATTTCCCAAACCCCCTGATACATAGTTGTATATCTTAGTTGCCGGTCCTTCTAGTTGTGGGATGTGGGACGCAGCCTCAACGTGGCCTGACGAGCAGTGCCATGTCCGCGCCCAGGATCCAAACCCCGGGCCGCCGCAGCAGAGCGTGCGAACTTAACCACTCCGCCACGGAGCCGGCCCCAAGAGCTCAATTTCTAAAACAAAGCGCTTGAGTTAAAATCCAGGCCCTTAACAATTAATAGCACATATGACCCTGGGTGCGTTATTGCAAAAGGAAGATAAGTATAGAATATACTTATACATGTATAGGGCTGTGGTGAGGCTTAAATAGACGTTCCAAGTAAAAGAACTAAGTACAGCACACAATAAAGTCCCAGGGGGTTTGTGTGCTGATTGTGGATGAGGGCAAAGGGAAGCATTTATAGAAGCCTAGAGAGGCTAATCTGATACACTGAAGGAAGAGCACAGGCAGGTTGGTGTTCAGCCAAAACACATGGGTGTGGCTGTACTGGTCGTAAAAAGGTGGAAACCCTTTTATACTGCTTAAAAAGAAATCACTTCTCCTGGCCCTGGAGTGCCACACCACCACCCTAAACACCCTAGGCCCTCGCTGAGACCTCCCAGCCCTGTCTACCGTCAGTCCACCAGCACGCCAAGATCTCCAGAGTCCTGCTCCAGGACTATGACCTATGGCCTTTCTGAGGGTCAGATCCCCTGCCTGAAGTGGTATATCAGTTGTTCGGCATTTTGAATATCGCCGCTGATGTGGGAGGCTGAATAATGGCCTCCAAAAATGTCCATATCCTAACCCCTGGAGCCTGTGAATATGTTACCTTCACAGGTAACAAAAGGGACTTTGCAGATATGACTAAATTAAGGATCTTGAGATGAGAGATTATCCTGGATTATCCAGGTGGGCCCAGTGTAATCAAAAGCGTCCTTATAAGAGGAGGCAGGAGTGTCAGAGTCAGAGAAGATGTGATGACAAAAGCAGAAGGTCAGAGTGATATGGGGTCAGAATCCAAGGAACACAGGCAGCCTCTAGACTGGAAAAGGCAAGGTACAGAGTCTTCTCTAGCACCTCCAGAAGGAATGCAGCCCTGCCAACACCTTGATTTTCGCCCCATAGAACTCATTTTGAACTTCTGACCTCCAGAACTGTAAAATAATAAGTTCGTGGGGTTTTTTAGCCACTGATTTTGTCGTAATTTGTTACAGCAGCAATAGGAAAGTAATACATCTAGGTATGGAATTTTTACTCTTGGAAGAAAGGCAGGAAAGAGCGGAAAGGATGATAAGGAGAGAACCAGTAAAGGCTGGAATTTTGTTTGTTGGGCTTTTGGGCGTTGCAGCTCTTGGGGACAAGGGATCGTGAAGAAGAAAGGGAAGTAAGTTTAGGGTAGCTGCCACATGGTGTGGTATGTTAGGGATAAAAATGTATGATAAGGACTTCCCAGGAAGTCTGATGTGTGTTGTAACAACTTGTTCCTACTGCTGAGAAGGTTCCCTCAGGATTGACATTATGTTTCAAAGTTATGGAGCCCAATTTGCATTTCACTTGAATTAATTGCTGCGTTGAAATGGACCTTAGGGTAGACATAAGGAGGCTCAGATTTACCTGAGTTACATATTCTCTGCTAAGAAATGTTATCCTTACTGCTACCTTTGTAACATTTCATTGGGTTCTTAATGGCTTTTTCCTCTTTAAATTTTAATCATTTTTATTATCTAGATTCAGTTCATCCTGCCATTATGCTTGTATTGAAAATGGGAATTTATTCCAACGTGATTAATATACCAGGGAACAATTTGAATATAACAAGAATTTTGTGTTTGCCTATGTGCAATTTTGTCTGCAAGAAATGCTAGGGGAATGCAGAAAACTGCATCCAGCTGAACTGAGCCATATAGAAATGCACAGAATGCATACACATCTCAAACACCCACCAGCTTCCTCAGTCCACCATGTGTGCGATGAGCCACTCCTGTCCTCTTCTCGTGTTACAATGTCCATCCCGGAGAACCCTCTGTTGCCATTTCTCACTAGCTCACAAGCTTCAACCCTCCCAACACTCACCTCCATGAGCAAACTTCAGGTCTTTTTTCTAGGTAAAATGCTTTATTTATTGTAGTATTTATGTATTTCTTAACCAGTTAATATTGTAAAACTATCTTTTTTATTAGGTTCTTTTTATCTTTTTTATGTGTCACTGACAAAGTTTTTGAGTGCTGTGTCCCTAATCCTATTTTTTCCATAAACTCTGTGGTTGTTAATGTGCAATTTTGTATAGTGCATTGATTTTTAGAAAAGTGTATGTCACATTAGAGCAGAACTGACTGTATTTTGTCAGGAAATGGTCACACTTAAGCCCCAACAGCGGCTGGTTATACCCAGGTAAAGAGCCAGAGTAGGATAAAGGATTTATTCTTAAGGAGGGAGAGGAAAGGAAGATGATGGAAGAATGGATGGAGAATGAAAAACAACTCTTTTTTTCTTATTTTTACACATAGCCCATCTGGATATTTAAAAACCCTGCTGCCACTCCTCCCCTGGCTCTTCCCGATTAGCACAGGAGCTTATCCTGACACCTATGGACCCCCAGGGTCCACTATCAATGTGTTTTAGAAGTCCATGAGCCTCCTGAAATTATTTGCAAAATTTTGTGTTTATGTTTTTGGGAAGAGGAAAACCTTAAATTTTATCTCCTTCTCAAAGGAATTGTCAGAAAACTGCTGTTTTTGTTTTCTAGGCTTCAGAGACTTTTGAGAAGGGCAGTGTGACCCGCATTTCTTCAGCACGTTACACACGACTGTGCGTGAGAGTGGCGGCTCTAGACTTTCTAGCCTAGAGGAACTGAGGGCCAGCAGCCTAGCTGGAAGCCACACTTGTACAGCAAGCGTACTGCTTTTACTTAACTTCCATATTTATTTGGTACCTTCTGGGGAGGGAGGTATCCTGCTAGATGCATTATTTCCAGGAATATAACCCAAGTCATCACCATGAAAGCATGAAACTTTAGTCACCTACCCAAGGGGATTCATGGACATATTTCAAGAATTTTCTCTAAGGGACCGTGCTTATAGACTACCTGGTCAGGGTAGGAATGAAGCCAGGGAGCCAAAGGAAGGCTTCCAGCCAGGGAGAGCAAACTGAAGGTGAGAGAACCAAAGGGAAAAATGAGTTGAGGTCTGACAATGAATGCGCTAGTTCATGGTTTTGCATGGGGAAAGCTGTGCCGGGTCTACAACTGTGCTGGATACTCTCTGTGCCCAACACCTTTGCCCTGTCTTCACAGCTTTTCCTTGTGACCACTGTGTGTCAAATATTCCCTTTCTATTTTCACTTGCTTTGGCCCCTCATGGGTAGAATTAGATGGTCTGCATGGCGCACTCTGGGAAGAAAGGCCTCCAGTGTTTAGCGTGATATTAAGTTATTATAATATGTACCACTCCTACATAGCAAAGGTATTCAGATAGGAGGCTTGTCTCTAGGCTTGTCTCCAGTCAACTATGACACCCATCAGTGAGGCTAGAGATCAGATATCTTTCATACCATGACCATCAATCTTAAAGATGGAGAAAAAGAACTGGCTGATCCATACTGTGCAGCCAGGTTCCACCCTGAACCCATACCAAGATATGTGACAAGTTCTACCAGCCTCCCCTGGCCTCCTGTCCAATATCTATGATCAAAGAAATCCTATTCTCTCTGGACTCAAGGCCTGCACCTGTTTCTTGCCTAGGGTGATGGGTGGCTGTAAACATCCTCTGTCTTGGCCCTGCACACAGTCATAAAAATAAAGAAGTATAACATTGGCCTTTGCTGTGTCCTCTTCCTAAGGTGTCTGCTGAGTTCCTTGTTAGTAGGAACTTCCTCCCCATGTTCTCCCAAGGGGCGGCAGCAGGATCTCAGAGAGGAGTCTTCAGGCTGTATGCAGCCCTCATTCTGAACAGTTATTTCCGTTTCTAGGAATGAGGATCATTTTTGGAAAATTACTTTTCATCTTTGTATTTACAAAAGTAATACATGTGTGTCATAAAACAAACAATTCAAAGAAGATGTAATTGTATAAAGTAAAAAGCAAAATATAAAATTACTCCCTTTCCTTCCCTAATTTTCACTCCCTGGGACACTCTTGAGAGTTTACTATGTATCATTGTAGACTCTTTTCCTATGTACATAGAACAATATAGAGGAATAGATATAGATATATGGAGACTGAAGTAAATAGAATTATATATGGAGACAGAGACATATAGAAAAAGAGACATAGAGATATAGACATAGAAAAGGTATACTTTTTTACATAAAAATTTAATCTTATACATATTCTATAACTTTCCTTTTTTACTCAACAGTATGTCAGGGACAGCAATCCATACAGTATTCACACACAGGGCTATCTCATTTAAATAGCTGGATTACTATTCCATTGTATGGCTGTACCATAACATCCACTCATAGCCCTACTGATCAACATTTAGATTGTTTCCAATTTTCATCTCCTACAAACAATGCTGCAATGAACATCTTTAACCATCTATATCCTTAAGCATATGCGAAATATATTCCCTTTAGATACATATGCCACATTTCACTTCCTTAGTGGAAAGATTATATCCTTTCAAAAATTTGATAGAAACTGCCAGATTGCCCTCCAATGTGCCATACCAGTTTATATTCCCATCAACAACAGTTTCCTTTCCTCTTCCACTCTCATAAATATTTTATATTAGGAATATTTTAAATATTTCCCAGTATGCTAAGGTGAAAAAATAGTATCCTATCATTGGTTTGTCCTTCTTTGATCGACAGTTAAGTTTGGCATATTTTCCTATCTTTGTTATCAGTGTATTTCCTTTTCTGTGAACAGCCTTGTTCATACTCTTTGCCCATCTGTTGGGTTGTTTCTTACTTGTAAGGGCTCTTTTTCTATTAAAGATGTATTAAATATGTTGAAGTTATTTTCTCTATGGGGTCTTTTGCCATACAGAGATTTTATGTTTTTCTGTTATTGTATCCAACAATCTTATGTTTTATGGCATGAACTCTGTTTAATATAAAAAATGTCTCACCTTGTATTCCTCCTACTTGAGGAATTCTAATGCCAAGCAGTCACTATGAATTCAGGAGTGCTTTCAAATGAATTTGCATTTAATTCATCACAAGCCTAGCTACATACTTTTTTGAAAAATGATAGTACATATATGGTTGAACTTGATTTAGTCGGTTTGTAGACAATGGCCTATGCATCCATGGATTCATGGCCTTGCTGAACACCGTTGTTTTAGAACAAAGCTGGATATGATATATAATTGTTACATACATATAAATGCAGTCTTATACCATACTCAGGGGTACAAGGCACTGAAGAATCCTGAAATGGCATCTGAGCCACAAATTGTCAATTGTGTTTGCTACAGTTTTAGTGCTGAATGTTTTATTTTACTTGAATTCTTTAAATATGGATTCTCCATGTACCATGTGCATGATAGCTCTCTAAACAAGAATGACTGATTAACAAAGTGGAGGACAGGAAAGCACAGGACTCTGAGGTTTACTCAATGGTCTCAAAGGCTGCCCTGAAATCAGCCTAAACTGAAAAATAGTTACACTTGAGAGACACTTCTGCTACTAATAGAGGGGGATGGGGTATCATTCTGGGAAAAGATGTAGACCAATCAAAAAGATAATATTAATAATTCCTAGAGCTAACACTTATATAGCTAAGTGCTTTACAGACATTACCTCCCTTAAAGCAACAATGAGAGAAGTGGGTACGTTCTATGATTACCCCTCCTTACAGATGAGGAAACCAAGGCACAAAAATGTTAAGTGACACATTGAAGTGACGGGGGAAGCTGCCTGTAGAGCCTGACCCTTCTCTCCACTACAGGAAACTGCCTCCAGTGCCAGTGCCATTGGGTTATAGCAGAATAGCCTGTGCAGTTCGTGAGACTCCATCGAGGGATTAGAGCTCAGTGATGATCTTTCTGACACGTGGATTTGGGGTAAGGTGGAGATTCCTTTTGCAAAATTATTCTTGGTGGTATCCAGAATGTAAATGTATGTCTTGTCTGGGTTAACTAAATAACCAGCTTCCAGTCTGGGCTGGAATATCCAGCTGTCTCTCTTTCATTTATTTTGCCCAGTGACAGCCTGGTCCAGTATAAGACTGACAATAATTTTCTGGCATTTTATATCCATAAAAGAAGAGAGAAAGAAGTGAATGAACTTCTGCAATCATTTGGGTCTTGAATAGCACAGACAAAATCAATCAGGAAATCAGCCCTCTTAACAACTTAATAGCCAAAAATATAATTAAGTTTTTTACAATTATTTAACTCATTGTTCCATTGCCATGTTTTTCAAGCCTTCTCATGGAAATGAGAACGTAATGACACTCATCTTCTGCTCCAGTTAGCCCCCAGAACTTTAAAATAAGAGACTGAGGGGGATATCAGTACAGAGGAAGACAAAAGAAACATGCTCATAAAGAGAGCCAACTAAAATGAAATCTTCATGAAATTAAGAGATGGATGGTTCACTGTTTTTGGATATCCCCAGTTAAGCCATCACAGGTCATGTCAGCATATTTAGCAGAAGTCGTCTTGTTACTTCTGTCATGTGTACCTATATCAACGGGAAGCTTTAATGGTATGACAGTGAAGAGGGACTTTCTGGCCCTTGACTTGATTTTTACCAGCTGTCAGAACCACTGCTCGGATCATTGCCTCTGTGTTGAGAGAATAATTTTTAATGGGGTTGGTGTTCAGGTCAACATTTAGAATGGAGACCTTAGAAATGTAAGGATTAAGGCAACTGAAGAAGGTCAGCAGTAATCATCAAGAACAATGACCCCCAGCAGACCACAACCCAAATAAACCACGGAACCTAGGAAAGCTCCAAGTGTCTGCCTCCTGCTCCCTTTGTCTCCTCCTTGATTTCTCTCTGGATCTCTCTATTCTCCCTTTCTCTTTGTGGCTCATTTACCTTAGATTTCTTCTCCTCTTCTTCTCTCTCCCTAGCTTTGTTTTCTTCCATTCTGGTTTATTTGTGCCTCGTTCAAATCCTTGCACCATGAAACCAAAATACCGTCATGTGCCACATAACCACATTTTGGTCAATTATGAACCACATATATGACGGTAGTCCCATAAGATCAGTACTACATAGCCTAGTAAGCTATACCATCTAGGTTTGTGTAAGTACACTCTGATGTTTGCACAAAGACAATGACATTGTTAAGTGACGCATGACTATATATTTTAACTGTAACTGTTTTGTTAAATAAAGCTTTCTAGTCTCTAAATATTAGTTTAAAGTAAAATGAGTTGAAAAATATATTCTCTCTAAGGAACAGAGAGAGCCTTTTTTAAATGTCCTTTGGTATTTGATCTTTAGAGGTTTTTTTCTCCTATCATGAGTCAATGATCCTTTTACAGAAAAACAACACTCTTTGCCTTTTCCTATTTTATAGAAATAGAAGTCAGGGAAACTGTAAAGAAGGCAATATCTGCTTAGCGTCTGGGGAAGGGATAATTTGGGAATATCCTATGTTTACTTTCTGATTCTCTAAGGAGCTGTTTTTTTTTAGAAAGAGCTCTCTTACCCATGTTAATTGCTCTTGGTGTTCGAAGCTCTCTGAGCTGCCACAACCACGGACTTCTCTGGAAACCTCTATGCAGTTAGTTCCTACGTTGCACATAACATGTACCAAACCGTGTCCTTCATGCACACACAAATCCAGCAGGTACTACCAGGGAGGAAACACTTTGAACAATTTTGTGTGGGATACCAAATAGAGTATTTCTGTTTTGACTTATTTCCCTCATCTGCTAAATTTTATGTGGATGATCCAGGAAGAGAAGGTTGTTTGATAGGTATATGTTTCCCATGAACTCATAAGTAACATGCAATAGTAGCTAATCAGGTTGAATTTGCTGTTCGGTGGAGGCTTCCTGAGACAGAGCTCAAGGAGGGTTGCAAGAAAAAGACATTAGAATAAAAGGTCCTTGATAGCAGAAAGCCTGATATGGAACAAAAGTTTGATGTCCTTCATGTTCTGGCCTCTGAGAGCATTAAACTACGTCTGGAGAGGGTCGTGAGGTGACTCACTTGAGCTCGAAGGATGATCTCAGTCACATGAGCCAGATTGGAAGGAGGTTGGAGACCAAAGTGGAGGCAGCTGAGGAAACTACATTGAAAGTGTGTTCTGTGCAGTGCACATATTAGGCACTAGATAACGCCACTAAGGTGGCATTTGGTGAAATGCCATGAATACGGTGACAATGAGGTGAAATTTGACGAGGTTTGGAGTAATTGGCTAACAAACACCTGTAGGAGTTTTAGGAGACTCATTGTGTTAACTAGGACAACAAACTGATATTGCTGCCCTGAAAGTCTCCTGGGAGAGGCCGCCCTGCCGCTGAAGGGGAGGGAAGGTGAGCAAAGCTTTGTGCCCCTCCACTCTTGCTTTAATCAGAGAACATCCTCTTTTGTCTGTTTTACACATTGGATCCTGTGTAAGAGTTAGTTTTGAGAAGAGGTTTACCCACCAGAAAAAAGAAAAAGTTTTAAAGTGACTGATGGAGCCCCCTGTTTATAGAACCCAGGGTGGTGGAGTCGCCTGCCATGTCCAGGTGTTCTGTCTTGAATAAGGAAGCCATCCACAGCCCACAAGGGGCTTGGCAAGGCCACTTTGCACTTGGTCCATAGGTTGCTAATAGATATTTACAGGTCACATTTATCAGACACATACTATGTACCAGGCATTATTCTGAGTTTTGTACTTATTCTATCTTTCAGTTATTACTGTATTTAATCAACTCTCGAACAGCGTATTTGTGTATTAATATCTCAGAAACCAGGCTCCCGCTTATCATCAATGGCAACTTAGATTCAAGGAAGTACAATAAGCTACCTAATCCTCACATTTGTGAGGTGACTACTATTGTCCTCCATTTTAGAGATGAGAAAACTGAGGCACAGAAAGTTTAAGAAACTGGCCCCAGGTGGCATTTGTAAGTGGTCATGTGATGGCTCCTGTTGAAACAGCAAGATTGTGCTACTGACTAGGTGATAGGATCGCCTAGGACGAGTCCTGTTAGTGCTGGGAGTAAATGATTTGATATGAGAACTGTGATGAGGATAGCAATAAATCACTGCATTATACAAAATTACATGTAACTTTTTGGGAAAATAAGCATTAGACTTACATTCTGTATATTTTCTATCAACTCTGCCCTCTCTGACTAACTTCATTATTCACAGTAAAAATCATCAGTCTTTTAATGAAGAGGCTGACCAGAAAGTTTTTGCCTTGAAAGGCTGTAACTTATGGAAGCCCATTCAAACTCTTCCTCACACATAACAGGGACCCATTAAACATTAATTCCCTGCCCTTTTTTTCAGGGTTAGAAAAAATAAAAACTTTCTGTGGATCATTCTTTAAACATGTCATACTGGTGGCTGCCACCTCTGATGTTAAATTTATTTGCTAAATAGAAGTGTAAGCCTTGGAGAACATTATGGTTAGAGCTTTGACAATCCCAGTTGATTTATAAACAGATTTATAATATGTAAAACAATTTTCCTGACTTCTCAAGAAATAGGAAAAGCGTTGAGGCAAAGGAGGATCATCTATAATTGTTTACTATAAGCTAACCGGAATACCATGGAGAAAAGGCGAAGGGAATTAAAATTGATAGCTATGATCAGATGCAGATGTCTTGATTGTTAGAAACATGAATAAGAACAAGACCAACAGGGGAGCTCAGAATACTTCCACTTCATGTGTACATGGGGTGGGGAAAATACATGGTTTGTCTGTCAAGTGAGAGCAAATGGGCAAATGACGTGAATTTAGTAAACGTCACCTAAGACGTCTGTGGCTTAGGAACATGCTGAGTCAATTTGCTACTTGAGAATTTACATCACCTTGACAGTGGACTTCCCCAAAAGTGGAATTCTAAGCAACCTCATATCCCTACCTGGGGAGAGCAGAGATTTCCTTTTTCCTTTATCTGTGACAGTCCAAATCATGAGGTGGATACAAATGAGACCTCATTCCCTCCACCCACATTTTCCTTTACATGACAACAAAAAAGATTTTTCCTACAGCTTAGTCACTGGTAGATTAAATAGCATTCTGAAAATTAGGAGGCACGGTGACAAAACTGCTTTCAAGGAATTTTTTTTTAATCTCTAAGTTGGGGATTCTTGAATTCATTATGCAGCATGTACCTTAAAAATGTAGTACCATTAAAACCGATCTGAAAGAATATGACTTGCAATTTAAAACAATAAATAGGAAGCATTACATCATCAGGAAACATTTATGGGGTCTGAAGTATTTGCTACTTGTCTAGATGCTATCAGGTCACTGCTCTATGAAGACACAAGGCAAACCCTAATTATACACGTGCCTGAGAAAATGAAAGCATGCTGGCCTTTATGTGTGAAAATGACACTAAATATGATCAGACAGATGTGCATTTGAGGTTTGTTTTTCAGTCGCACTGAGTTTTCCTTCCATAATTTCTGTAGCACATGTACTACTGGTGACCCCTGTCAAGATTTTAAGATGATTAGCAAGAGTTAGAAGTAGTCTTTGCTCATAAAATGGTTTTGTCTTTGAGAGCTTGCTGGTAATTAAAACCTTGAGCAAGCAATGAGCATCATACCATAACTAAAGCTTCAGTAAAAATAATCTGGACTTGGAGGAATGTGGGAGATGCTAGTAGAACACATCAGTGTAAGTAAGACAGTAGGAAGATACAGAAGTCATGACAATGTTAGTTACGTTTGAATTAATGTAGTTGAGAAAATTAATTAGGGGAATTATTATGGAACAAGAACTTCAGCCGTTTAATATACTGATCGGATTCCTCTGTTAGGCTTTGCACTAGAATTCATCTGGATAATAGTGTGTTAAATTCCTTGGTCATTTTTTTCCTTTGTAGACAGAAGAACCTCACATAACTGTCTTCTGCCACAGTGTTGTGTGAAGACCCTGTGCAACTGTCTTCCTCACTGCTTTCTTTACAGTGCCTGGCACAGAAAGGCATTAAATAAATATTTGTTGCCTGAATACGTGAATGATTGATTGATTGAATGAATGACTTTATTAACTGATTATTGGCATATACAAAAATATAATTGGGTACAGCAGGAAACCAATCACCAGCTCAATCCTGATTATTGCAAATAGAATGAGATTCAGTGGGCCCCAAAATGGGAGGAGACCACCCACAGTCTATTAACCTAAGCATCATGAAAACAGATAACTCAGGTTCTAGAAAATGGATGGTGACTTCCCTGCAGTTACATCTACCAAAAAAGCCTGCAGGTGTACCCTAGATAAGACACACTGTTTCCGTTAATGAAACAGAAGCATTTGTTAATTAACAAAGAAGCGGTCACTTGAGCAGAAAGCTTGGCAAATGCCTTTGAGCAGTTAAGAAAAATTTCCTGCAGAAAAGCATTTCTTTTGATGATAACTTTAAAAAATAATTTATGTAGTTTCTTTTTCAGTAGCCGTGCTCGATCTGTATCGTGCAGCATTATTAGCATTTGTTAACAACAGAAGTGGTAAGGAAATTACTCACCACAATTGTTAAACCCCGTTATTAGAGGCAGAGAGAGAAGAATGGCGTTCATGAGTACTCAGTTCAGATCTCTGCAGTCAGCAGAGGTGTGGCCACGGTGGGGGAGGATGTGAGAATGGTGGAGGGAATTGGCTTGCCTCAGTTTCTGGTGAAGCATTAAAATTTGTAATGCAAGCTACCTAGCTTGACAAGGGTGATTGGTTTCTTTGTTCTAGAAGAGAAGGATTGGGGAGTAAATTCAGATGGGGAATAAATACAGCTCAGAACTTTCCAAGTTTGAATTTCATGAAAGCCTCATTTATAGAGATAAGGCGACATCTCAGGAAAGCAGTGTATATGCTATCTTTTTTTTTTTATTTTTTATATTTTTTTTCAGGGGAAGTTTTGCCCTAAGTTAACATCTGTTGCCAATATTCCTCCTTTTTTCTTCCTTTATTCTCCCCAGAGCCCCAGTATATAGTTGTGTATACTTGTAAGTTCTTCTAGTTCTTCTGTGTGAGCCTCTGCCACAGCATGGCCACTGACAGACAAGTGGTGTGGTTCCATGCCCAGGAACCAAACCCAGACTGCCAAAGTGGAGCATGCCAAACTTTAAGCACTAGGCCATCGGGGCTGGCTCTATTTTTTATTTTTTAAGAGTGTGCAAAATTAGATTGTCTCAGTCATTTCTCGTGAATGATTTGGTGCCATGGATTAGCTCCCGTTACAAATTTGCATGTCTCATGTGCCTTGGTCCCTATGTGTCTATGCATAATGAGGGCATCTTTGTTTATTTAAAATTCATTCATTCAACAAATATTTCTTGAGCACCAACTAGTCACACATTCTCTATTTTTTCTGTATATGAAAAAATGGGATTGTCTTTAGCTGTGTTTTATTGGGTACAACTTGCTTATGTTTTAGCAGGGACTTCCCAGCACATATAGCACTTTTGTGGAAATGAAAGAAAATAGCTCCCTCTCTGTGCAAGAGAATTATTTTTAAAAGTGCCTCTTCCTTTGAGAAGAGGAAGCCCTATGCCAGGGCACAGGCTTGATGACGGAAGTGAATTCTAGATTTTAGACCCTACCTGGGCACCATTTAGCGGTACACAAAATGCATACCTATATGTGGAAGCTAGTCTTCAATGAAGCCTCACAAAAACAGGTTGGGTTTTGTTCAGCTTTTGGTGATTTGGACCAAGAGTAGGGAGAGTTCCTTCAATCCATGTTAGCCAAAGAATCTTTATACCAAAGACTCTGATCTCAGTTGTCCATCTGGCAAATGAAGGAGTTAGACTAGATCCCTTTTTTTCCCCTAAAAAATATGTATTTTGGGGGCCAGCCAGGTGGTGTAGTGGTTAAGTTCATACACTCCACTTCAGTGGCCCGGGATTTGAAGGTTTGGATCCTGGGCATGGACCTACACACCACTCGTCAAGCCATGCTGTGGAGGCATCCCACGTATAAAATAGAGGAAGGTTGGCACAGATGTTAGCTCAGGGACAATCTTCCTCACCACAAACAACAAAAAAAGTATTTTGGTTTTATAGTATGCAGGTCAAGAGTATGGGCTCTGGAGTCAGCCTGCTTGAGTCTGAATCCTGGCTCTATGATTTAAGAGCAGTTTGACCTTAGAGAATCTCTATGAACCTCAGTTTCTTTATTTGTAAAATGGAGATGACAGTACCTAGTACCTAGTTCATAGAGTTATTATGAGAATTAAATGAGATAAAGCATGTAAAGCACTTAATACAATACCTGGAGTATACTTGTTAGCCATTATTATTATTATAGCCAATAATTGTTAGCCATTATTATTATTATTATTATTATTATTACTGTTATTTAGTCAGCATGATTCCATATCTCCAGAAAACCAAGGGCAGCCAATCCCCAGCTTCTACCTAGCAGAGTTCCAGCATCAGTCATCTCACTAACAGTCAATTGTTTATTCTCATTTGCCACCTGGCCAATTACAGCACCCTCTGGGTCACTTATCTATAGTAAATAAGCCTTGAGAAAACTACTACCCTCTATCTCCTAACACTAATGTAATACCCCAACAGACATTAAGAGAGAGTCAAGTGGCAGGCACTTTTACCTGAATCAAATAACTGGTGTTTGTACTGACACCTCAACATGCTCCCAAAAGCAGCCTCTGGAGATTCTTAAGAAATAATCCCTCAAGCAGATGGATTCCTGAAACACCTAAGAAGCACAGTGTATCAGTTAGCCATTGCTGTGTAACCAGCAACCTCCAAATAGAGTGCCTAAAAACAACCACCATTTATTATTTCTTATGAGTTTATGGGATGGCTTAATAGCTTTGCCGATCTGGGGTACGCCTAACTCATCTTGGCTGGGCTCCCTCATGTATCTGCAGCCAGTGGCAGGTTGGCCTTGGCCCAGACAACTAAAGTTCTTAACATGGCTCTAACGTCCCTCCAACCCAGCCATATACTGATGGTGGTGGCACGGGTCCAAGAGAAAATGGGAACAGCAACTTTTTCCAAGTCTTTGCTTGTGTTGAGTTTACTACTCTCATTAGCCAAAGCAAGTCGGAGTGGCCAAGCTCAGA
Source organism: Equus quagga (assembly GCF_021613505.1). Taxonomy (NCBI): domain Eukaryota; kingdom Metazoa; phylum Chordata; class Mammalia; order Perissodactyla; family Equidae; genus Equus; species Equus quagga. The sequence continues at coordinate 15,325,557 of NC_060269.1, forward strand.
GTCAGCAAGGCAGGAAGTCAGCATACACAAAGGATATGGATAGAGGGAGGCATGAAAAATTGGGGCCATTATTACAATCTACCGCACACAGTAAATATTAGTTTTAAAGATTTGTAGCATATAATCACATCTAGTAGTCAGCTTCATTGTTTTAATAATCAATCAAACTTATATACTAGTTTTTTCTTGTTTTAGTCACAGGAGATGTCTGGAAAAGCAACACAAGATCCAAAAATAAGTTGCTAGTTTCTAAAGAAGTGATAAAATCGTGTCTGAAGCATTCTGTTCTGTTTCTACTTCCCTGCCTGGCTCAGTTTGGGTCTTCAGAGCAATGATTGTCACAGAGGTGTAATTGCTACCAGCCAGAGTAGCTGAAGGACTGCCTTGTGCCCAGTGTTTTATGGAGACCCCCAAGAGCCTCTGAACATGAACGCTTTAAACAAAAAAACCCAGAAAGCTGACAGGTTTCTAAGGAGTGTTAAAGATTGAGCAAAATCTTGATCAAGTTCTCTTCATGAACTTCTAATTTGTTCTTGTAGAAATCGGTTAGCAAGGCCTTCTAAGGTAAATAAAAGATAAAAAGGTAGGGTGAATTTGTCCCTACTAAGGTAAGACTGAAGCATTGACTTATGCAGTTAAGTCACATGCTAGGAGACGCCACCTAACAGTGTAGAAGACGGAGCGCCCCCTTTCATAACAGTTGGCTGTCCTGTCTGCATAGAAGCCAACTCAGAGAGGTCAGAGGGCGCCTGTCAAACAGCTGCTTCCAACTGGTTTGAAAAACCATAGTTATGGCCTTCAAGTCCTCCAGGATGTAAGTTGTCTATTAGAATTCGCATTTGGACTTTAGCTTTAGGATCCACAAAAATACTCTCACACTTGGCAAATATACCTTATAATTTAGTTTACATCTCCAAATTCTGCCACAGCAGCACGATGACTCACACCCTTAAATAAACCTCCACATATTTGAAGACACCATGTGGTCTGCTCTTCTCTAACTTGTTAACCAAACTGGTTTAATATTTTCTTATAGGACCTAGTTTCCAACAATAGCATTTTTTCCCTTGCTTTCCTCTAAACGTTGAAGCCCTTTGCCACATCTGCTCTTAAATGTGGTGACAGTGCTGCCTCGGGTATGGTAAATTGGGACAGTTCCCAGGCCCTATACCTTGTCCGCCCTCCCCAACACACACACACATTATAATGACAGGTGGCTAGGAAATGACTCAGGAGGTGGAGCCTGGAGGAACAAGGGGAGACTCCCAGCACAAGTGTGGAAAAAACTTGAGGGTTTCGTATATAAGTTTACTTAGTCAATAAACTCCTTCCTCCTGACCTGGCAGACAGTGGCTGAGTCCTCCCCTCTCTCCGCACGCTCTTCAGGATGAACGTGTCTAATTAAGACTCCTACCTCCCTCCAAGTTTATCCTTAATATTGCTGTCACAGGAGATCATCACAGTGACCCCAGGTGGTGACCAAAATCTGTCATAACTCCAACAATGGCAAAAAACACAAAACTCCAGCTTTTAGAAGTCATTCTCCTAAGAAAGCAGCCTGATAGGTGTTTCTCTTTTGACCAGAACCCATGCTCACTACATTCAACTTGGACTACTACAACTCCCCATCTTTTTTCCTTGTTCCTGTTTTCTTTATTTTCTTAACTACTCAAATCTTAGTATTTTCTGACAAAAGCAGCTGCAGTGGGTTGGCTGAGTGCATGAAGAGGAGAGTTATCCCTCGGGGTCCTGCTTTGCACACTGTCTCTCAGGTACTTCATCCTGCTGTGATTGAGGATTTCTAAAAGTGCAATTCAAGTAAATAGTAAGAAGTTATAAACAAAAGTTTTCTCTGATTAAATATGCATGAGAAGAGCATTAAACGAGGCTCCTTTATTGCAGGACTTGTCTGACTATTTAAGTGTGCTGTTACATCTGTGACTTTCCAGCAGTGTGCCTGTGACCATGGAGACACCCTCATGGAGCATCAATTGAGACAAGTACTACAGGATCCACTCTGGGAGCTCCGGTCAGACTTGTAAAGGCACATCCACAGCACAGATGTGGAGTATCCCTCCCAAGGGGTGCAGCTAAGCAGATCAAGCCGCTGCCTACAGCTGGGTTTTCCATCTAGTCACTGGGTCGCAACAAGCTAACTTCAGCTGCCACCACTCAGAGGCCAATGAGGAGAGTCTATAAAATTCCCCTCAAGTTCTCTTTGTTAGTGATCTAACACGCAGGTAAGGGTACTGTCTATGTTCTCCTGCTGCTTTTCCGAATCTAGAGTTTTGGATCATTCATTCAATGAACAATTATTTATTGAATACACACTTTGTGCCAGGCAACTAGACCAAGAAACCCAGACTTCATGAAGATTATATTCTAGTGGGTAGAGAGAGATAATGAAAGGATAAAAACATAAAATACAAAGTACATCAGACACTGATAACTGCTTAGGAGAGAAAAAGCAGAGGAAGATAGGGAGTGTGGGGGTTGGGAGTAGGTGCTATTTTTCATAGTGTGCACAACGAAGGCCTTATAGATGAAGTGAGGATGTAAGCCACCTGAATCTCTGCTGGAAGAACATCTCAGGCAGCAAAAGTAGCTAGAGTAAATGTCAAGTAAGCAGTTAGAAGTACAAGTCTGGAGTTTGGGAGAGAGTTCAGGGCTGGAAATGTAAATTTGGAGTGATCAGCATGCACGAGGTGTTTACGGCAGAGAAGCTGGCTGAGATCACCAAGGAGTTAGTATAGATGGAGAAAAGAGGGAGTATGAGAATTAAGCCTTAAAGGTTCAGAGTTTGGGATGATGAGGAGCAATCAGCAAAAAAAACTGAGAAGGAATGGACACTGACGAAGGAGAAAAACCAAGAGTGGAAGCCAAGTGAAGAAAGAGGGTATGATCGACCCAAAGAAATGCTGCGAGATGGAGTAAGATGTAAACTGCAACTGACCTGGATATTGCAACGTGGAAGTAGTTGGTGGACTTGAAAAGCATTACTTCAGTGAATTCTTGAGGACAAAACCTCAGTGAAAAGTGGCTTTAAGAAGGAATGGGAGGAAAGAAAATAGAGTCAGTGGGAAAAGATTATTTCAAAGTGTTTTGTGGTAAAGGGGAGCAGAGAAATGCAGTAGTAAGTAGAGAGGGATGAACAGTCAAAACTATTTTCAAAATGACAAAAATAACAGGCAGTTTTTATGCTAATGAAAATGATCCATTAGAAATGAGAAAATTGATAATAGGAGGAGAGAGAATTGCTGTGGTGATGTCCTTGGTGATTAAGTGAAGGTGCAATCTAGTGCGTAAGTGGGCAGCTTGCCCTTAGATAGGAGCACAAATTGTTCCTCCAGCGTAACAGGAGGGAAAGCTGACTATATGGGCACAGATGCAGCGACGTGGGCAGATGTGGTGGTGAGAACATGAAGAAGTTCTTTTCTGATTGCTTCTATTTTCTTGGAGAAAAGTCAGTAGCTGAGAATGTAGATAAGAAAGGAGGTATAAGAAGAGAGGATAAAATGTGAGATAATTATATAGGAGTTAGGGAGAGTGAATGGACAAGGGAATTTAGTGAGATTATCAGGCAGCCCTATGGCACATTTGAGGTTGATGGTTATGCATTTTTAGCAAGACCAGTTGGCGTGGATGCATATTTTTCTCTGACAAAGCCCAGCTGTGTGCATGTGAACATGAAGTAGGTGTAGAGGTGGACATGTTAATCGTGGTTGTACTTTTGCCAGGTGAAGACAATGAGGTGAGAAAGGGGACAATAATAGTGACAGAGAAGGAGGGAAGTGATGACAGGAGGATGGAGTAAGGGACAATCCAATGTTAGTAGGGTCAATAAGTTATGAGTGGTGAAGTGAATGGTTGTTGGAGTTGGGACACCAGAGAGAAAAAGCTGGAAAGGTAGGAGGTGGTGGTCAGAGGGTAGAATGCCTGGAATTGAAGTTATAAAGGGGTGAAAGTGATTGATAATGACAAAGTCTAGAAGGATATGACCATGAAAGTGAGTGACAGAGGAATGGTGTAGGCAAGATCTTTGAAACCAACGAGGTCAAGGAACTAACTGACCAGAATATCGGAAGAATTATCTATATGAACATTTAAATCACCAAGAATTGTCAGGAGCATTGTTGGAGGAAGTGAGTGACAGCTAGCTAAGAGGTAAAAATCTCAAGGAATGAAGAAAAGGGACCTTGGTGGGAAGTGGGAAGACTGGAACAAGGAGACCATCTAGTGGTTTGGGCCTTGTGGTGTGCAATTCAAAGCAGGTTTTTTGTTTTTAGGGTGGAGGGAGCAAGAATAATCTGGAATTAACAATGAGGAGCAAGTCTTTTGCCATCTTGTCTTCATCTCTCACACCTTGTGTAGTATATCCTTCCAGTTAGGTATTTTAGAGGCATATTGCTTCTTGGTTTTCTTTTCTTCTAAACTTTTTTTCTTATTCAGTTCAGTTAATGCCCCCAGGCTTTAATTCTCAGCCCTGATTGTACTTTAGAATCACCTGAAGAGCTTTTTTTTATGATTATACCGTACCCAGGCCCCACCCGTGATCTATACTGATTTAATTGTTCTAGGATGGGGCCCAGGCATCTACAGTTTTTAAAGTTCTCCAGGTGATTCTGATGGACTGGCAAGTTAAGAACCATTGTCTAGAGAAGAGTCTGAAGTGGTTTGAGTCTTTGTAGGCCTATGCATTGTTGTGGAGAATGGTCAATAGTTTTCATCATATCCTTGCAAATATTCCTGACTCAAGAAGATTAAGTCTAAGCCCCTTACTTTTCTGATGAAAAAATGTACCTGTGGCCACTGATGAGTGATGTAGATCTGTGCCCAGGAACTGAACCCAGGCCACAGAAGCGGAGCACGCCGAACTTAACCACTAGGCTGCGGGGGCTGGCCCTTAATTGATTTTTTAAAATCTTTTTCTTGGAGATGGAGATGGGAATTGGGAAAAAGGAGTTTGTTAAAATTTGGCAAGAACAATACCAAGTTAAGTAAAATGATGGTGTTTTTTCCAAAACATCAGCAGGGCTTTGAATCCTTCGTGAAGCAGAATCCATCAGGCTAGCCCACTACCCTGTGCATCCAAGAAAGCCTCTGTCCTCCCTTCCTGCCCAGAAAAATGCGAAATGTGCCGGGGCAGCTGACTCTGGGGCTCTCTCACTGCTGGTTTCTGCGTAGGAGTGTTGCACACAACAGGCTCACTTAGCACCTGCGTTTTATGATGTGAAAACTGCATATCCATCATATGAGCATTACCTCAAATTGTATAATTTTTTCAAACAAAGTGGAAAAAAGAAGTTTCAGAATATGCATTCAACCTCTTCTGGCCTCCTAAAGGAACATGATGGGTTAAGAATGGGGTCACGAAATTAGAGAGCCCTGGAGGCAGAAGCCCTCTCTGAGCCCACCTCAGAGCCCTCTCTGAGGTGATGGCTGCCACTGTGACTTGCCTGCTACATTGTCGCCCTTGTCCCTTCACTGTCGTGGCAGGGCCAGCTGGCAATGCACTCGGTTTTGTGAATTTACTTGCTTACATATTAAAATGTTTGCCAACATTAACTCAGTGGTCCTGGTTCCTTCACCACAGGTCTTAACCCTTTGATAGGGAAGGCAGGAATGTCTTGGAATCATGTACTGTAATTATAGCCATCATCTTTACTTAGCCAACCTTTATCCGTTCAGTTGGGATTCTGAGACGCCCAAACCAAGCCGTGACATTTCTAAGCAGTTAGTGCAAAGATACGAGGGAACAGTTTATAACTATTCTGGTGAAAGCAGGAGCCAGCAGAAATTCCTGAATGCATCTGCCTTGGCCATGCAACTGCCCATCTCTGGCCTAATGAGCATTAACCCCTACTCATCCCTGCACATTTTAGGGGAAGATAAACATTGGCAGATGGAACACATCTGCAACTGCACTGGTGAAAGTGCGTGTGGCTTCTCCCTCCTCTCTCCTTTTCTCCCTTTCCTCCTACCATTGGTCGTCATTCTCTTCCCTTTTCTCTTTCTGCTCATAGTCCTCCATGCCGACCTCACACCACACTTGATTCACACCCCCACATGTTATCCTGACTCACGTTCTCACAGTCACCCACACAGTTGCTCACTGTGTACTCCTTTCATGTCCATTTCTGCCCTGATGCCTTGGTTTTAGGCTTTTGTCTGATTCTCAACAGCAGTAGCCTATAGATCTGCAGGCCTCTTGGAGTCCAAAGCAGCCAAATCAACCGCAGGTTGACCTGTGACTCTCCCCATTCCTCCGTAGTATTTGGGTCAACTTCTGGAGGAGCCTGTGATAACACACATAAATCCAAAGAACTTAGCACAGGGTCTCCAGAGTGGAGGTTGCAAACTAGCAGCCCCAGATGCCTCTGGTCAGTGTTCTATTTAGCCCACACAGCATCTTAAAAATACTGTCGGGGCTACATTACCTTTAACAAAAATATTGAGTCAACATTTAAAGTTAGGAGATACCACAACTTTTCTGTAACATTCAGTCTGCATTCCAGCCAGGCAGTCACTGGCTAGAGTTGATTAACTCTGTGCCCCTTAGACAAAATGTCTCCTCAGTTTGCCACAGTCCCCACCACTCCTCATCCATCCCGACTTCCTGCCTCTTCACTCATTTATGGTACTTGTCTGGCTCATGGAGGCATTTGAGCTGGGCGCCTACTCTCCAGCTACCACAAATGGAATCCAACCCAGCCTGACAGGAACCCAAACCCAAAAAGATAAACTACCCTGGGGGTTGTGAAAATCCAAAAGGAAGGGCAGCCCAGGGGACTAGGCTCTTTAGTACAACAGGAAGAGCATATGCTTTGGGAACAAACACCCCGGGTCTAAGTCTAAGCTCAGCTACTTCCTAATAGTTTAACTTTGAGTGATTCACTTAGCCATACAAACTTTTCCTTTTTATAAAATGAGAGTATTAATTGAAACCTTGTCATGAGAATAAGAAATAATATATAAAATAAAATACCTAGCACAGTGAATGTTAGCTGCTATTATGATCTACTTGCCCTCTCCGCTCTGGCCCATAAATATTCTTGAGCACTAATGAGTATACATGCACAGTACTAATGAACGTATGTCATCAGGGGAGAGGAAGTGATGCCAGCAATACTGGCCAATAATGATGAAGCCAGACAAACTCAAGGGTATTCCAGAGATTTCTGGGTGCCCCAAAGAGATAGTGGGCAGGAGCTCTTGTCATGGCAGATGACTTTCTGAAGTACCTACAACCAGGATCCTGAAACTCATCAAATGTTTTATATCTCTGCTATGCTGATAGGCCAGAAGAGAGAGACCAGTAATCTGAACTGGTGCAGTGGTAGTAAAGATGGAAAGAAAGGGACATACTTAAGAAATCTGTAAGAATTGAAATTGACAGATATATAAAGAGTATGTTGATTTTGTACTTTGTCAACTTAGCTTAGCTGGAATTACATTTCCCAGAATTTTCTTCCCTGTTTGGTTCTGGATCAGGGGTGGTCACACAAGGCATTTGAGCATGATTTGGAAGGTGAAGTGAAACAGCAGCCATTACGTTGTCACTGATCTGCCAGCTCACCCAGGCAGAGGCTGGCCCACAGCTTGGCTACCTCTCACCCATCTCCTCCTTCAGCCTCTCGAAGTCCTGGGCTGTGCACATGAACAGCTCTGAGACTTATGGTACCATCTTTTTTCCATTGGTCATTGGGGTAAGATGCAGTGAGAGACAGACATGAGTTCTAGTGTTTCCTTGTAAGTTCTAGTTTATCCTTGTGATTCCAGTTTCTCTTCACTCTTCCCCAAGAATTTTCAGCTTTCCTTCCTGACTGCCAGCCCTCCTGACCAAGAGTAAACCCAGGCCCACCACCTGATGATTCACTGGGATTCACAGAGGTGGTTGCCACAAAGAGCCAACAACCTTCCATAGACTTTAGTATCAACCTTCTTCATAGTTCCACTCCAGCAGCAGGTTAGTGATTTTTCTTTGATCCTTTTAGGATTTTACTTGCCTAACTTCTCCCATAATTGTATGAGGTCTAATTCTTACAATGAATTCCTTAGTCCGTAACATCCATAATGGTTCTGCTTCTCTGATGGAATACTGACCAATATAGGGAATAAGATAAGGAAATGACAGAAAGTTTCCAAGTCTCTGGCTTGGCAGATGAATTGGGTGGATGTATATGAAGAATGTCCAGAAGACAGCTAAAGACACATATCTAAAGCTCTTGAAAGGACTTCCCTAGTGGCTTTCAAAAGAATGGAAGAATCTTTGGATAAATCTAGGGAACCCAGAAATCTAGAGAAGTGCTGATTCCCAACCCAAACTCACTTTCATCAAGGCTTCCATCTCCAGGTCCCAGATTCATCTGCTTTACTACTCTGGCTGTGCAAAGAGAGATTCATCTCTAGATGAATCTGTCTTTGGATATATCAGGTCACCACTGTTCTCAAAAAAATAATGGCCAAAAGTATTTATCCTAGATCTATATGAATATAACTTAGTTACAATCCATTTGTATATTGGTTTGATATTTTTATTTTTCTTTCAATATGCCTATCATATGCAGCCCCAACAATTCTAATAGAGAAGATTTGCATAGCAGGTAGCTCTGTGACCCTAAGGAGATTAAACTTGATTTTGGGGGAAGGAAGCACAATGGAAGGAGGTTCTCACCATTCTTTTATTACTCTTCTTGAAGGTAGAGAAAATTACTAAGAAGAAAGCTACTCTAGTTTGAAATGTACGGTTTCTCTTCAGGATCCCTTTTCAAGGCATATCATAATGGTCTCCTTTGTCTTCTCCTACTGCTCATCAATTGACACTGTCTACCACTGTTACTGCTCCCATGGTGGGAGGGGGAAGGAACCTTGAGCACACTAGGAAGACCAACTCTGCATTTGGTCTAATCTCTGATCTAGAACTGAACGTCTGAGGCATAACTCACAATCATTGTGTATGTTTAAAGGTAGTTTTTTCCAATTGAATGGGAATGACCTGAGAGTATGTGAGCATTTTCTAAAGATGAAAAATAATACAACTTTGTTCCTAGAGTATCAGACAGTTGTTGTATCAGCTGGTTGTTATCTGAGAATCAATAATTTTTTTTAAATCTAGGGGAAAGCTACAAAATTGGAGAGCAAGTGAGTACACTCATGTCCATCAACCTCAGAAGATTTTTTAAAGCATTTTAGTGAGGTGTTAAGTTGAAGTGCTATTGAGAAAGGCACATCTTTGTATCATCTGCCTACTTCTCACCACCTCCACTGCTGACATCCTGCCCAGCCCTCATCACCTCTGCCTAGAGCGTTAAAATAGCCCCCTTAGGCGAATCCCTGCTCCCGCCCTCCCTCCTATAAAATTATTCACGACGCTCAGCAGCCAAAGGATTCATGTGAAATATGTCAGATTAGCCATTCCTCTGCTCAAATTCCCCAATGGCTTGGTTTTCCCTCAGGATAAGAGCTAAAGTTTTTGCAATGGCCACAAAGGCCACACATGATCTGCTGCCCATTCTCTCTCTGACTCTCACTCTCCTCCAGATGCACCAGCCTCCTTCCTGTTCCTTGAATGTGCAGGCACACTCCCTCCCCAGGCCCTTGTGTTCGCTGTTCCCCTTGCTTGGAGCATTGGCCAACTGCCTCATTTCTTCAAAATTTTATGCAAATCTTACTTTCTCTATGAGGCTATCCCGATAGCCTTATTTTTATACACAAACTTCCACCTGCCACCTCACTTCTGATCCCCATCACTCAGCCTTTTCTTTTTTCCACTGTAATGATCACTTTCTAACATCCTATATAACTTACTTATATGCTAGATTTATTGTTTGTTTTCTGTATCCTCCCACTAGAATGTAGGCTCCACGGAGGCAGATATCTTTGACTCTTTGTACATTGACACAACCAAAGTGCCTGAAACTGCGACACATAGTAGGGACTGCGAAAATAGTTGTGGAGTTGAGTTAAATGCTTACACTAGAGAGTGAGATTCCACAATTGTGATATAATGGGCTTTATTTTATATGTTCAAAATCAGAAACAAAAATGCAGAAAGACATGGAAAAGACTTGGTTGTAGAAGTTTTGTTACATATGACATGATATTAATCGGAATTAAAGTGCTTACAGTTTTTCTGTCCAGAAGTGATGGGTGTTATTCAATGCCACACCAAGATCACAGCTACCTTGTCCTGTCTGTGATAAAAGAACCTATCTCAAAATATCAAGAGGCAAGCATGTTTCAGAAGGGATTCTCAAGTGCCACCATCTGAAATCAGTTACCCTTTGTGTAACATTTAAGGACACTGAATTTCTAATAATTTAGATAGACTTTAGTAGCTACTAAATGCTTCTAACATGCTAGGCACTGCGGGAGGCAGCTTGTGTGTTTTAACTCATTTAATCCTCCCACAAGCTGGCAAGTAGACATTATCATTTTGCAAATGAGGAAATTGAGATACAGAAATGCTATCCAACATCCTCAGTGTCACACAGTAAATGGACTCATCTGAACTAGGCTACCTCCTAAGACTAATTTCTTTGGTGAACATACACATGAAAAAAAATTGCAGGGAATTTTTGTTTGCTTATTTGTAGTTGCCACATGGACTCTCTCACTCTCTTTTCCTCACTCTTTCCCTCTTAAAGTATTCTTTGTTTGGGGGGATGGTTCCTAGGCTCCCCTTTGATGCACAGAATGCAAATAATTAGAAGATAGGAACAACGCTGAGAAGACAAAGTTTAATATAGATCTACATAGAGAAACTGATCAAAGGATGGAACAACAAAAGCCTACTTGGCTTAAGTTTATGGTATAGATTTTTGAGAGGATCTTGAAGATAAATTTTGGAGCTAATTTGGTATCAAGGCAATACTGATGATAATAAGGGGACATGAGATTTTAAAAATATTTAGCTAAGTATTTTGAAAGTAGTCCCCCTATGACACATTCAGGAGAGACTGTTGTTTAACGGATTAAATAGTGTTTATTTACTTTTTGGTTGCCAGATAGTTTTGTCTCTGAACAAAAGTCCATATGGGATTGGATCAAAAAATGGTTTGCTTATATGGATTATGTTTTGTAAGGAAGGAAAATGAATAATTAGCTCCATCATCTCTCAAGTTTAAAAATCACAAAATAATCTGATGCCTCCTTTATTGGCTATCTATTACCACGTAGTAAATCACTCCAAAACTTAGTGGCTAAAAACAATAAGCACTTACTATGTCTCACAGGTTCATCCCCTGTGAACCTCCCTACAGGACTTCTTGAGAGGCCTCACAACGTGGTGGCTGGCTTCCCATAGAATGGGCAAACCTAGAGAGCAGATGGAAGCTGCACTGTCTTTTATGACCCAGCCTTGGAAGTCACACATCATCACTTCCACCATGTCCCACTGGTCACACAGGTCAGCTCTAATGAGAGGGACACACCAAGGCATGAATGCCAGGAGGCAAGAATCACTGTGGGGAGGGGCGTCAGCTTAAAGACTGGCATCCACACCTCCCTTTTTCTTTCTCCCCAAATCCAAATGGTCACTGAATACTGACTGTCTTCCTTTATAGCTTTTTCCATTTCCACCATCTTCGCTATTCAACTCCTACACCCTGTCTTGATCATGTTCTGACTAATGTAATGGCCTCTTAATTAGTTTGCCTACCTCCAATCCACTCCATATTTCTTTTTGCCACATCTATCATTCTTCTTTATCAGAGCTTGTTGTGTAATTTTAATTGGTTATGTACGTGTCTATCCATTTATTTCCCACACTACATTGAAAGACTTTGAAGGTAGTGACTGTTTCGTGTATTCATATATCTCCACGGCTCCTAAACTGTGCCTTACAGGCATGATACAGAGAAAAGCAGTAAAGCCTAGTGAGTAAATACAGAGGCGGTTGAGCCAGATAAATGCTATATTTGAATCCCAGCTCTGCCACTTCCAAGCTGTGAGATCTCAGGGTAGTTATTTAACCTCTCTGAGCCTCTTTTTCTCGCTTCTTAAAAGCAAGTTAATCATAATTATTAATTAATGATAATATATATAATTATTATTAATTATTAGTAGTAACTATTATAATAGCTAATAATGCCTACCTTTCAGAGCATAAGAATTGGACAAGTGATGTGTACAAAAGGTTTAGCATTATGTCTTGTACATACTAAATGCTTAATAAATGGTAGCCATTAATATGTCACAAAGTTAGCATTTAATAGTTTTTGATTAAATAAATATTGAGGAAGGAAGTATTTGGCCAGAAGGCCCTGACTCTGGAAGTCCTCTTTCTCCAGCTTTCAGGGAATTTCTATGCAGTTCTAGAGCAGCACCCTCCAGTAGAACTCTCTGCAATGATGGAAATATGCTATATCTGCATGTTCAATAGAGTAGCCTGAAAGAACTTGGGTTAATATGAAAAGTGAGAGAAAATAATTCACATATAATTGCTATTTATGATTTTATTGTCAATTGAAACCCTTTTTAATAATCCCTTGTGTATCATTCTCATCTTCACCATCCCGAACCCAGGTCCTCTGGCTCGTATTGTGTCTAGTCCTCACAAAGCCCTATGGTGTAGATGTATCACCCTCCCTCCTTTTTAGAGATGGGCAAACTGAGGCTCTGGAAGACGGAAACTTACCTAAGGCGACACTGTAAGTGAGGGCAGAGCTGGGCTTTGAACCCAGGGCTGTTGTGATCCAAAGCCTGTTGTCAACCATTCTGCTCTGCTGCCTCATTCTTTGTCCCATGTCCTTCACAAGCCTTGCTTGCTTTTGACCATCTATGTGTATGATTCCATTATTTTCATTATATAATTACATGAGTTCATTAGAGGAAAATTTAAAAATATAGAGAAGCAAAGTAAATAAATAAAGACAATTTAAATTGGGCATTAGTTGTAGCCCGGTTTCTCCATTGTTGAGAGTAACCACAGACCATGATTTACTACCCGGCCTGTCTCCTCTGGGGAGAGAGGGACAGCCCAGGGTGAAGTGTGAGTTCAACATTTCTTTACAGGGTCAACTCTTTGTATTTTCACACGTGCACAAAGTGGAATGTCAGAGTCTGAAGGGAAGGTATTGATTATCAGATGATTCTGGGCCAACTCCTTCATTTTCAGAGGAGAGAATTGGAAGGCCCAGGGGGTTGAATAACTTACAATGATAATTCTCCAGAAGGTGAAATTATACCTCACCAGAGAAAAGGCAACAGAACATTCAGAAATTCCTCTATGCACATAGGGGTTGTATTTCATTTGATGATATTCCTAAATCCATTTGTTCATAAATTCAAAGTGACAGGCTATAGGCAGCCACTACTGCCACCCACTGGTGGTGGGCAGAGTTGATGCAGTTCTATACAGGTGCATAAAATGGTTCATATCTGTGAAAGTCCTTAAGTTGAATCTCATCACAGGAAACTTTGTATTCATTTAAAAAAAAAAAAAAAAAAGTAAGGTGTGTAGAATCAGACAGATCTGTGTTCAAATCTTGGCTGTGCCTCGTGTGAGAAGGGTGACTGCTTTCATTCTTGGTTTTCCATTTGTAAAATGGGGATAATATCTAGTTCATAGGGACATTGTAAGAATTAAGTAATGAATGTGTATTAGATTGGGTAAATGCTAGTCAAAATCTCAGTGGCTTAACACAGTCTCTTTCTCACATCACAGCTCAAAGTGGGTCTTCCAGATCACCAGGCAGCTGTCCTCCAAGTGGTGATGTGAGACCAAGCTCCTTCTACCTGATGACTCCACCATCTTCAACTCTGGCCCCCGGGGTCATCCTGGAGCCCAATATCCACCAGCAGAGCAAGAGGAGAGGACATAGAAGTGTGCAAGGAGGTTTTTATGGGCCAGGCCTGAAGCTGCATACATTACTTCTACACCCATTCCACTGTCCAGAACTCAGTCTCACGGTTGCATCTCACTACTGGGAAGACTGGGAAACATAGTCCAGCAGTCACTGCCCCAGCCATAATTTTTAGTAATAGAAACACAAACATCACTCCAATGCAGTTATGAATTTTTCTTTATGTATTATGTAATACTGTTTATATTTTTCTCAGTTTTTAGTATGACACAGATATGAAACTAAAAGGCAAGGTGGTGTGGTGAAATGAGCAGTGGTCTTGGAGACGTGGCTTCTAATCTTCTGTGATCTTGGACGTATCACTCAGCCAATCTGAACCCCAGTCCTTATCTGCAGAATGATAGGGGTAAGGCCAGCTGGTAACTGTGTAGTCTCCTCTACTCCCATCTTCCCAGCTCCAAAGGTTTACAGTTTTTTTCACAGAAGTAATGCAAAATAAAACATGCAGTGACTCTCAGAGTAGACAAGTGATAGGTTACAAGTCTTGGATGAGTGAAGATGAGAAGATTTCTTGAAGAGAAGCAGCTTTAAGCCTGTTCTTGGAGGAGGTGATAGTCCTGAATAGAAGGAATGAAGTATGGAATGCTATGCAAGGAAGGGGTGAAGAGGACCATAAATAAGAATCTGGGGGAGGGAGCATGGCAAGGAGAATAGCCTGGCTGAAAATATGAATGTGTCAGAGTGGGGCTGGGGGTGAACCGAAGATAGAGTTTGATAGGTAGAGGGAAAGAAAACATTAATGATAGACTACCACACTTAGGCCATATTTCATCCAAAAGGATCCCAATAGGAAGCCAATTATGGGTTTTTTCTATGGGCAAGTGACATCATGAAAATCTGTTAGTCATTGTGAAAAGAAATCTGATTAGATCATAGCACTTGATGTGACCTTACCCTTTTTAAGTTGCTGAACTTCTAAAGTCTAAATGCTCCATAAATAATCTTCCAAATATGTTAGTTATCTGAATTCTATACCCATTTCAAGGAAGAAGAAAGAGTTTTACATGGTAATGGGGAAAAGGATGAGGATGTGGGAAGAATCAATAGTTTGAAAGAATTGAAAGAGAGCCCTCAGTTCTCTGCTTTATTTTATTTTATTTTTTTAAATCTAGGATAAATATGTAGGTAAGACATGAGTCAGAGCAAACTCAGAAAGTACCTAGAAGCCTTCAGCATTTGAAGCAGGCTCGCTAGTTTCATGTGGGTGAAGTTTGGTTTTCAGGAAGACAAATTGAAAATAGAACTTGTTTGTTTAGATTTTGCCATTCTCTAGGGACGTCCAAGGATGTTCAATGAACTGAGAGGGGAAGAATTGGTTCTTGGGAACTGCTGCAGGGAGCCTTGTTTGGAGAGAATATGGCCCTGGAGTGGACCCTCAGCACATTGCAGTTTTTCTCTGGACCTAGTCTGGGAAGACATGGTCTTAGCAAAGGTGAGCACAAGCAATTCAGTCCAGTCCTCACACCAGGTTTCCAGTAAAGACCTCTCTCACATTCTCGAGAAATGTGGAGATTGAAACAGTCCATGGGAAAGCTGTTGATGATCCCCTTGACTCTCCTTCAGCTCCAATAAGCTCTTGGGAAGCATAGTTTTGTTTTTGTTTTTAAGAAAAAAATTACATTTTAGATGGGTAACTATTTGTTACTTTGTGAATATTAATGTTTTTACACAAATGAAATATTCTACTACTAAATAACCACATGACCTTGGCAAGTCCCAAGCCTTTTCTGAGCTTCAGACTTTGGTTTCCTTCTCTGTAGAATACAGAGACTGGATTATATAATCTCTGGGGCCTCTTTCTGATCTGAAATGATAAATTCAAATTCAAACAACTTCCTCTTTCTGGTAAAGTAACATGAAGCCTGAGGTTACTTTATCACATTGCTCTGAATCTCTATCACGCTTAAAACATATAGGACAAAAATCAGCAGCCCATTGAGCATGTACTGCGGGCAAAATCCTCCATTCAGAGCGACAGCACGTTGGTGGGAGCACTTTGCTCGGAGCTACTTCCTCCCACCCCCGCGACAGGGGGGTGTTCACACCTTTATGCTCCTTAGAAGCACAAGTGTTTTTATTGTGGCCATACAATAGCTTCTCTGGCTGTGTGCACTTTCCAGTTTGGCAATAGTTTATTTGCTATCTATTCTTATTCTTTATTCCACTTCCATGTTTTTAAATGGGTTCCACTTTATTTCTATGAGGGAATTTCCTCTGAAGAAAGACCATATCCTAAATAGAGCAATTTTATATACAGTGTCCAGGAGAGAGTATGTGATGATCGTGCGATAGACAATGATGGTAGCTAGAAAAATATCATAGGATTTCAGAGCTGTGCTAATATGGTAGCCATCAGCTATACGTGACTTTTTAAAATTGAAATTAACTAGAATTAAATTAAAAATTCAGCTCCTCTGCCATCCCAGCCACATTTCAAGTGCTCAGTAAGCACACATGACTGGTGGCTACCATTTTGGATAGCACAGATGTAGCACATTTCCTTCACTGGAGAAATTTTAATTGGATGGTGCTGCCTAAGAGATCACCTAGTCACAGAAGCATATTCTTGAGATGTCAGGGAACATGGAAACCACCTAAGATATTCTTCTATCCAGGATGGTTCAAATCTTTCCAGTGCAAAGGAATTTATCACCTTACAAAGTGGTCCATTCCATTTTTGGAAACTTTATATTAGAAAGCTCTTCCTTAAATTGGGTCAAAATCCATATCCCTGTAACTTCTGCTCTCTCTCTAAACACAGGATAAGTATAATAATTTTTACCCCTGGAACTTCATCAGAGCATTGATGCCACTACTATGTCTCCTTAGACTCCTCTGTCCAGTGACCCATGCACAGGTGAGGAGGCTGAGGCCTGGAGCAGTCCTGCCTCATGACTCATGGCAGGGCTAGGACTGAAGCCAGGTTTCCAGTTTCCAGTGTGTTCCAGGAAAACCCTACTGCTTCCAAGTCTAACAAATACGTCATTAAAGAGTATGTATACAGGAGTTTATAGGTTTGAAGTTCTTAGTCTTTTCTCTTTCTTTCCATTTTGCTGTTGTTCTCCCATAGTCTTATTCTCTCTCTCTCTCTCTCTCTCTCTCTCTCTCTCTTTTTTTTGTGAGGAAGATTGAACCTGAGCTAACATCTGTGCCAATCTTCCTCTACTTTATAGACCCCACCACAGCATGGCTTGATGAGTGGTGTGTGGGTCCATGCCTGGTATGCAAACCCGTGAACCCCAGGCTGCCAAAGCAGAGCATGTAAACTTAACCACTATGCCACCAGGCCAGCCCCTTATTCTCTTTTTTTCACTGCATGGTTCCTAAGAGACTCTAGGCTATTTCTTCCCCAGTAGAACAAAGATTGCTTGCACTCAGCATGAATATTTCAGAACATAAAACTACCTTCTTCCTCCAAATAACCCCTGCTTGCCAAGCATAGAAATCACACTGAGATGGTTGCTTTAGTTTGCCAGTTTGACAGCAGTATGAGGATAGAAGAGGAAGATGAAAGCACTAAAGATAAATGGTCTACTTTCAAATAGTATCTAGAAGAGAAGAGGCTCTTGATAACTATTCAGTAAGAAGGGACATCTACCTCTGCATGGAGCTTTGTGGGAACTTTGCGGGTGAGATACTGTGTTCAGTGTCAGTTACAGCTTCAGATCTGTTCAACAAATGCTCATTGAGGTGAGGGTCTGTGCTGGGGCAACAAAAATGATTGACATATTGTCTTTACCCTCCAGTCACTGGCAGGGAGGCCAAGTGGAGTCAATAAACAGTCAATTACCACTCTAGACATCTCCACTGAGTGCTTTGATGGGTGTGTTTCAAAGGAACCAGGAGATCGGTCTTGGAGCTCAAAGGGTCACAAGCAGTTGCTGTCACAACTGAGCAACTTCTTTTTTCTTGGTGAGAAAGATTGGCTCTGAACTAACATCCATTGCCAATCTTCCTCTTTTTGCTTGAGGAAGATTGCCGCTAAGCTAACATCAATGCCTGTCTTCCTCTATTTTGTATGTGGGACACTGCCACCACATGGCTTGATGAGCAGTGTGTAGGTCCGCACCCAGGATCCAAACCTGCCAACCCCAGGTCACCAAAGCAGAATGCACGAACTTAACCGCTACACCACTGGGCTAGCCCCTTCTGAGAGCAACTTCTGAGAGTCACTAAATAAGGGAACGCATGTGCCAAGCTTCCTAGGGAAGAAGATTCCGACTAAACAAGCCTGGGCCCAGCAGGAGATCTGGCATTGCAAAAACAGCTATCTTCTTTACCAACAAAAGAACTGCTACCTGATTCACCTCCTTAAATTTGGCATACCATCAGAAATAATGAAAACCTTACCAGCCTCCACTACCAGCCATACCCCGTAACATCCAGCGCTACATACATAGTTGTTGACGATATATATATAAGTGTGTGTGTGTAAGTGCATGTGTGTATATATATATATACCAACAACATGTATAGGTAGGATTTTATATAGAATTATTTTATATATGTATATATATACATATATAGGTATGATTTTATATATGTTTTATATTTTAATGGTCTTATAATTTGTATATAAATGTATATTTATATAATACAAATTTCTAGTTGTGTACCCTTATCTACATATAATTTTTTATTTATAGATTTTATAATTTTTATATATGTATGTATACGTGTGCATACATACACACTGAGGATATTTCTGGAAAGATACACAATAAATTTTTCACAGTGATTATCTCGGGAGAGCAGGAATGGGGATCTTGGGTCTGGAGTAGGGAAGGATACGCTTGCGTTTCATTTTATAACCTCTATATTTTTATTGTCCATTTATTACTTTTAGAACAATAAGAACATTTTTATTAATATTTGGTTATGCTAAGGACACCATCATCTATCTTCACACTGTTTTCCAATGTGATCTCCAAAGCACAAATAGAGTTAGAAGACCTCGTTCCAGGCTGGGCTCATCCAGGTGCTTACCATGGAAGATTTAAGTTGCTGTGGTTATTTCCACATCGGCCAATCTGAGATAGCTGGACCCAAATTAAAATCAGATGAGATGATGTGCATGACTACGTGACACTGCTGGCAAACTGTAGACTCCTACACCCAGGTCCATAACACTGGCTTGTTGAAGAGTGCCCAGAACTACCCAACTTGACTAAAATCATCTAGGTCCTGGTCCTCTTCACCAGCCTATTTTTTAAAAGGGATGCATGAATATATGTGTGTGTGTGTGTGTGTCGTAGAGAGAGGTGGGCTGTGACGTTATGACGAAGAAATGAGTGGGAGCAGGAAGGAAAGAAATGAGAGGGGACAGTAGTACAGACTAAGGTGGGAGAGGGTGGGCAGGAGGCCTCCAGGAGTCCTGATGTGGTCCAGGCCTCCTTGCGGGAGGATGCTCCTTTCTGGCATGAGGCCTGAGCTGCCATAACTTGCGCCTGTTCCCTGCTGACGTGTGAAGATCTCTGCTGGGAGAATGAGGTATCATTCTAGAGAGTTTCAAGAGAATATGGTGAATTCATGTCCAAAGGCTAGCTGCCTCCCACTGTCCTCTGCCAGAGTCCTTTATTGACTCCCTAGATCCTCTTGTTTAATTGTTAATTCAAGCAACATTTATTGAGTCTCTCCTCTATGCTCGGCATTGTGCTCAGTCCAGGGGAAATGAGACAAATATGATGCTGTCCCAGCCATCAAGCTATTTACTGTTAATAGTGGGTAAGAATGTGGAAATAATAACTGGACGTGGGCATAATAAGTGTGTTAACTGTTATAGCAGAGAGGACGCACAGAGAGCTATGATGGTGACTAACAATGCAAAGGGAAGCAGGGCAGACATTGGAGGATAGGTAGGAGTTTGCCAGACAGAAGGATTTTGAACCGAGAGGCTCAAAAATGCATGAGAGATTCAGAGGAAAGTGAGTAATCGGTTTTGGCTGAAATATAGAGTGAGGGCAAAGTGACAGAGGCAAATCTGAAAAGACCAGGCAGGGTTGGGTTGTAAATGGCATTTTGTGTCACACTAAGGAGTTTGTACTCTGTCCGGCTGGCAAGAAAAGGCTGGGGAAGATGAGAGCGGTTCATTTGATTTTACATCTTTTATGAAGGAAAAGTTATACAGCTACACAGTTATTTACCTGTAACAAATTAATAATGTATTCATCACAAGGACCTCTTTGACCTACTTATTTCATTGTGAAGTATAATTTTGTCATTTATATTCTATTTCTCTCAAATAATTGATTGGCCACTCAATATTATTAGACATAAAGCACGGAAGAAATCCTAAACCTGTTTGGGAATCAAAATCCCCAGTTTGATGAGTTGATGAAAGCCATGATTCTTCTCCCGTAAAAATGTAAATATAAAAATATTACATACAATTCCAAGGAGTTCATGGAACTCTTTAAAAAATTCCTGAGTTCAAAGTTTGTATAGACAACCAGATGACAGTTTGGGCAGTTTTGTTTTTTTTTACAAGGAAATTATGTAGAGTCTTAGGTACTTACCTAAAGCCTTATATTGTGTTCAAAAGAATGAATTCAAAATCTTTTTTCAGTGGTAAAGTCTGAGGTCACTCTCAAATACAGTGTGGAACGTTGAATTATTTTGAAGTCGTCTTGATTAAAAGAACTCTAATTCGTATTTTATTAATATGAAGAGGGTCATTAAGCTGTTTTAGGATGCCCAAACATGAAATGAAGGAAGAAATAATCCTATAACGTAAGGTGAAAAATAATAATTCCATCAGATATCAGATTTTCAAAAGCCTTCTCTTACTGCTGCCATATAAATACAGGAATGAGTCCATGACTGTAAATAAAGATCTCTCCAATGTTAAGGCTTGCTAACTTTCAGAATAAAATGAGATTCCTTTATTAATTTATTAACCCAAGAGACCCTTAAAATTGCATCGCGTTTTGCACATGGACCAAGGGTAATATCTTTTGGACATGTTTCGCTGAGCCTTCCTGTTTGGGACCTGCAGAAGAGGCTGGGGTGGGTGTGAGGGTGGGGGTTGTGTATTGGAACTTTTTGTGGCAGGAGTGCAAAGAAAAAGATTCACTGTTTGGCTTCTGAAAGCCAAAATAGGGTTTTGTTCTTTTTTTTTTTTTTTGGTTGAGACAATAAAACCTGATTTCCTTGAAAAATAAAACAATTTTTCTAAGCTCCTCGTTGTCCTATTGATATGGGAAGAACCTGATCTAGTGACTTGATCTTGAGATTTTATGTAAAGAAGGAGGACTAGAAAGCTGGAAGAGGAGTGTGGAAAGAAGCTGAGAATGGGTATGGATGGGGAAGAGAGGCAGGTGAGGAGAGACCCAGTCCTGGCCTCCTCCCCTTGGCTGAAGTCCCAGTGGGGACACATCTGCTAGATACGCTGAGCAGCCCGACTCCTGTCTGTGAGAGTGGGAGGGGACTGGCTTGCATGCATGTTGGGCTACTATGCTACTTAGTGTTTAAACAGAGTCTGAGCTAGCTCTCTGGAGCCGCCCTTGGCACTCAGACAATGCAGAGAGTTTAGAAGTTCCTGCTGGCAGGAGAAAGCTGCAGCAGGAAGTAGATGGTGCTGGCTGTCCAACTTAGCAGAAGTCCCCAGGCAAGAGCAAAGGGCCTCTGAAGCCAGGTTGCAGCCCATCTTCAGGGGCCAAGTCACCAGAAAGAAACCTTGGTCTCAGGCCAAACTGAGAGAGCACAGACCAGTCACACCAGCCTCAGACTTCAGGAGCAGCCACCAGCTCCATGCCCAGGGGCAGCAGCAGGGCAGCCAGATCACAGAGGACACCAGCCAGTGCATGGCCACGGATGCCACAAAGAGCACAGTAAAGCCCCTCACACACCCAGCTGCTTCCCAGAAGGGAGAGAAGGAGAATTCTGAAAGTCTGAGCTTTTACTGAAGGACTGAATCACCCAAAAGCAACCATTTGAACCAGTTCTGATTGATGGTATCATATCATATTTGAATAGATTGAAATTTAGATGGAAAGGATACTATTGAAATCATCAATACTTTTTGATGTGTAGGGTGGGGGCTCCTAAGGAGGATGAAGTCAGCCATAGAGAAACGAAGCAACTACATTTTCTTTGCCTTGAGTGAATTTAGAATCCTGCTACATACTTTTCCTGCTACACAATCCTACCACAAATTCAGGACTATATCATATTTTATTATTTCTTTGAAAAATGATTAAAACATCCAAATTTTAATTAGTAGGGTTTTTAATTTTAAATATGCTAAGCAGATATAATTATATGAGTTTAACAAATTATTGACTTTTGTGTTACATAGACCATATATTTTGTACATGTGTATGTGTGTGTGTGATAACATACATGTATATATCTTAATATTCTCTATTTCCTTTTTTTGTTATATTTCCTGTGTGCTGAGCTGAGGTATTTATTCTTCTGAATGATGCAATGGGTTAACAAGATAGTATATCAGGAAGGAAATCTTTTAAGGTACAAGGACCTTGACACTACAATTTGTTTCGATTTGATTAAACAGATGGAATTCCACGCAAGTGGAAAGTTGTGAAGGCGGGCTCCTATAGCATATACAACATCAGTGAACAAAAGTGGTGGGAAGTCACTGAAATGAAAGCTGGCAGAATGGTTTCTAGCATCTCACCTTTTACCAACGATACTCTGCTGCTTTGAGCCTTCATATTCAAAATCCAGGTTTTGTAACAATAAGAAAAAGTGCTGTTTTTACCTGTGAAATTCTAAAACTCCTAACCATCAGAGAATGAAGTGGGTGATTGCCTGAAAACGACTCATACATTCCTTGAACATTTCTCTCAAAAAGTGATTCTTTTATGAACATGTAGAGGAAGCCCTGGGAACTACAGTAAATGTGGGAGTTTTTTTCTGAATAAAAACTACTGAAATTTATGACAAGGATTATTCTTCATTTAGTATGTAGATGTTATAGAGATGTCAGAAGTCAACGAAAATTTTCAGTGTAATATTTTGGAAACTTTTGTATGACCTAATTTTAGTTAACTGGAAATAGTTCTAATTAAAGATGAATATATTTTAAGTGACAGAATGTTTAAAGGACACTTTCTTTCCAACTAATTCTGTAAGGCTGAAACAGGAATTAATGAAAAACAATAATATGAAGATCCACATTGAACTTTCTTCTTCATTTTTAAAAAGGATATAAATCTTGCCAATTTAACCAGAATCTAATTTTTCTGTTTGATTGCATTTTTATAGCACACAGAATTGGAGAAACTATCAGCATCATATTAAGTTTAGATACATTATTTTAAATGAAGAAAAAATATCCAATTTAAAGCAGAGGAAATAGGCTTAATGTTAGTGGGTATATGAGGTATAAGATGTGTCAAGAAAACGGTGAAAGGGGAGCACGTGTTTTGGGAGAGTGTCCTCTGGGGGTAAATCAAGAAATTCTCATTTGGGGCATTTAGTACTTGTATTATTATTGTATATTTGATTTCCCTTTGTTTCTTCTTGTGTTGAGACACAAGTGTTTGCGGCCAAAGAAAGTGCAAACAACTTGATAATGTGCCATCACCGATATCCACCAGCACCCAGAGAAGCAACAAGCTACTCAGTGACGGTAAGCAACACTCACGAGGAAACCACTTCAAAAGACTCCGGTCAGTGTTGGCAAGAGGACAGTTTTACTGCAAAGCACTGTTTAGAATAAAACTTGCTTCTAAACAGAGGAATGCTTAGGAAATAATGCTGTTGAGGAAGGGAGGGTGCAGAAGGGAGGCTGCACAATCACACTTCCATGGTGTGGAGGAAAATGCCGGGATGGGAGGACTGAGTGTCCTGGGTTTCAATCCTAGTTCCAGCACTTGGGCTCTTTGAACATCTGTCTTCTCCTACGTGAAATGGGCCTAAGGATGCAAACCTTCTAAGATTGTTATGAATATTAAATGAGTTTAAAATAGGCAAAGTGCTAAGGCCATGGCCTGGACTTCAGACGGACTTATTAGTCCCCTTTCTTACTACGTCTACTTAGAGCAAATTAGTGAATAAATACATGTGGATTAAATGCTCTAACATAATCATCCGCTCGTTCCTATGAGCACACGTGCTGTCCTCGGGCTCTCCCCCGGGTGAACGGGGACTGGTGTGGGAGGCATGAGTCCCTACCCCAGGCAGCTCTAGAAGCCTCGCATCAGAGGCTTCCCTGGCCCACGCCCAGTTGTAATTCAGATAATTCAGATTAATCCTCTAAGCTAC
Source organism: Equus quagga (assembly GCF_021613505.1). Lineage (NCBI taxonomy): Eukaryota > Metazoa > Chordata > Mammalia > Perissodactyla > Equidae > Equus > Equus quagga. Next base: position 15,349,652 of record NC_060269.1, read on the forward strand.
ATCAGTTTTATGATTATGTTCTGCTCACCCAAAGAAAACCAAATGTTTTTTAATCCTTTCTAGAATAATTCAGCACTATGCTAGGTCCTTTACATATATAAGCCTTTCAACAACTCAGAGAGGTGTGTATTTTTATCCACAAATGGGTGTCTTGATATCAAGGACTATCCTTTCCAAGGCAACATTCCTGAAATATCTGGGACTCCCTTAGAAGCACGGTTTCCAGACATTCTGGTTCTGCTGGCCAGAAGGGATCACTTCTGCCACCTGCCGTCAGAGAGAACATGGACGCCCAGGCCATGTGGCCTCATCCAGTAGTGACTTCTCATTCTGTTCAGCCACATTGTAAGGCCATATTTCCCTCCCCTGAGCCTGGGGTGGAGGGAAAACCATGTTGGCCCCATTACAGACCTTTTCTTTAGCCCAGAGGGGTGACTTAGCTCTTCATGCCACATTGTCTTAGTCCAGAGCTCCTGGGCAAGACCCTTGAAAATCCTCTCGACTCTCACACCTCCTCTCACCATGGTTTTTCACTGTATATAACATTATTGGTTCCACGCCTCCCTAAATTGCATCAGGGCAGATGAATCCCTCTCTGGACCAAGCTTCCTCACATTAAGTAATCTCTCTCATACAATGCTCATAACATTGAGATATTAGAGATAAGACCATACCTGAGGTTCAGAGATATCAGATAGCTTTGGCTAAGATAACCTTGGTAGAGAAAGCTGGGACTAGGAGCCAGGTCTTTTGACTTCAAGTTTAGGACTTTTTAGACTATGCTATTCTGCTTCCTGCTCTCATCAGCAATTAATATATCTTCAGGGATGTCGGAATAAGACAGTATCCTTTCATATCTCATTTAAATACTCAATTCTATGGAAAATGATGATCTTATGATATTTAGCAGCATTTATATAGAACAGCATTTAACAAATTTATTAAGTGTTGAATTCGGAGGAACATTAGGTGCTTAAAACATTTTAAAAGAGTGATTCACTACCGTTACTAAGAAAATATGCAGTGGGGGTGATTCACTGTAGAAGGTTTAAATGAGGCTTTGAAATAGATGGTGTACCAATCATAATAAAAAATTTAAAAAAGAGAGAGAAAAGAAAAAAACCCTTTGTGGTTGCTTTTCTTGCAACTAAATGTCATTTTACTAGAAAAGGGTTTGGCCAACCTATTGATTCATCCTGGACGGATGCTGTTTTTTGTTTTAGAATTTTTTTAAGACCTATTGTTCATTTTAATAATTTCATTTCTCTTTCTTCTTTTCCTTCTTCTCATTCTTGTTCTCCTCCTCCTCCTCTTCCCCTTCCTTCTTCTCTATCTCCTTCTTTTTCTTTTTTTTTCTTTTTTTTGGTATTAAAATTAGTTCATACAAACAAATCACATAGTGTACTACAAAGTTAATATCTATCAAAATGAATTATATGTTTGGCTTCATTTATCCTTTCTTTTCATCCATGGAAAATGCCTATTATTTTTCTCAAAGGGAGATAAAGACATTAGAATGGTCTGCCTCTAAAGGTAGAATAGGAGAAGAGTCAATGTTGAGACGTTACGAACTCACTCTTCAGGGAAGTTCCCACACTTATGTAGAATAGGGTATTAGTCAGGATTCCCCAGAGAACCAGAACCAACAGGATGTGTGTGTGTGTATATATATGTTTGTGTGCATGTGTGTTTATACATATATATGTATCTTTATATATATATATATATATATATATATATATATATATATATAAAGAGAAAGGTTTATTTTAAGGAGTTGGCTCACACAGTTGTGAAGGCTGACAAGTCCAAAAAAACTGCAGAATAATCTGACAAGCTAGAGACACAGGAAAGAGTCAATGCTGCATGTCACACCCAAAGGCAAAATGCTGCCAGAATTCCCTCTTCTTCGGAGGAGGTCAGCCTTTTTCAATTAAAGCCTTCAACTGCTTGGATGAGACCAACCCACATTATGGAATAGTGTTAATCTGCTTTATTCAAAGTCTGCAGATTTTAATGTTAATGTTATTTTAAAAATACTTTCACAGAAACATCTGGAATAATGTTTGACCAAATTTATGGGTCCCCTGGCCTAGTTGATACATAAAATTAACCATAACAGATGGCCAGATACTCCCTGTAAAGAGATCATTGCCCCGTGTCCCATTTTAAATCATATCAGAATAAGTAGAGTGGTCCCTTAATAAGCTGTGTCAGACACAACTCCTCTTCTCTCCCTGGCTTATCTAGAAATTTTTATGTTTTTTTGCAAACTAAAACCTGGTTCTCTACATTTATGGGAATTTGGAAGGGAAATTGTTGCCTCAACTCCAAGTGTGGTGTTACAAATCAACAGCAATTTTCCTCACTGGCAAAGCTGGTAAAATTCTTTCCTCTAAACTGTAAAGAGTTGACAGTTCCTTCCCTACTAGTCACTGTGAACAATGGCATAAATCTACGGGATTATTAGAGTCAGTTTCCCAAAACGTCTTAATGCCAATTCTCTATTGCTTCCTTTAAGCTTCTATTACTGACTCATCCCTTCTGTTCCCCATTCTGTCTTGTAGATGTAAGAATAGCCCAACAGCGACTGAGTCAAACCTGGGAAAACAGGAGAAGTTGTGGGTCCTGACTCCTCACAGTCTTGAGTAATTCCATCCTCTCCAGGTCTTCCACCAGAGGAAGTTGCTACTGTGTGTGTGTGTGTGTGTGTGTGTGTATGTATCTTTGAGAGGTAAAGATCAAGAACTGAGAGAAGGATACATAGGACACAGAAGAAAGAGAAGACTGGAATTTTCTTTTTCTTTTTTTCCAGTTTGTTCTCTCCAAATGTTTAAAAAATTAGGACTGAGAAGGTGTAGTGAAATTCAGAAAAGAGATGCTCACTATAATATAAAAAATTCATCTAAATCTTTCTCTATCAAGATTGGTATCATGCTGGTACTGTGAAGAAAGGGGTATAAAAGAGGAGTCAGAAGAGAAGACAGATGTCCTGGGCCGGGGGACATGCACAGTGTCGAAAGTTTGTGGGAAAACAGCCTGACCAGAGTGGACATCAGCAGGAAATGAGGCTGGGTAAGGAGTGTAAAGCCACATTTTGGAGAGTCTTAGAAACCCCACTGAGATGAGACTTGTCACAATTGTGTTGTTATGAGTAGAGAAGAGACATGATGTGGTGGGGTTGGGGAGATGAGGAGGAATGAACAGAGGGCCCAGACAGGAGCTTTGGGAAAGCCCCACTCCTGGAAGGTGAGAGGAGGAGGGTCGATGTGTGTGTATCTTGTCCCATAACTGATTTCCTCCCTGCAGTTAGAGAGGAGGTCATATGATGATGGTAAAGACAAGAGGTTAGGATTGAGGTCTCGAGAGAAGGTTGTTCAGTTCAATTCTACAAAACGTTTTTGAGCTTCTGCTCTGGACTGGCCACAATGCTAGGTGTTAGGAATACAAAGATGGATAAAATATGGTCTCTCTCCTCAAGAAGCTTCCAGTCTTGCAGCAATCAATAAGAAAAAGAATTTTTTTTTTTTTTTTAACGAGCTAGCAGCACAAGTCAGGCTTGATCTCTTACTTGACTGAGTATTGAGACTTGGAAGTCTAGTATGCCAAGGTGGGAGGTGGGGACAGTGTATCATGGAGGCCAGGGTGGTGTTGACATGACATTGCAGAGTGAGCTAATGGCAGGAGCTGGATGATTAGAGATCCCAGGGAAACAGCAAGTTCCATATATGCAGGGGGGTGGGAGAGGCTGGTGTGTAAGAAGGTTGTGGTGAGATTCAGTGTACATTCCAGGATCTCATGGTGAGGTCCAGGGAGTGACTATGCAGATGCACTCCTACTCTGGAATGGGGATGGAGGTCAAGAACCAGAGCAAGTGAAGAATCTTGAGATCCAAGAGTGGGATGAGTTGTTAATGGACAATTACACTTTTCTGCACTTATGACAAGATGAAATTGCTCCCACTACTCTCAGACTGGGCTGAGAAAATATTTCTTTATATCTCCATAAATCATCTCAATTTCTTCATGGCCCCACCTTCTAGGGGATAGGAAAGAAAACCCTAAATGTTAGTTTAGTCTCTAAGTAAACTTAATGCATTGTAATGAAAAGAACCAACTATATAATTTGCAGGGCTTAGTGTAAAGTGGAAATGCAGTCCCCTTTGTTCAAAATTAAGAAATTTCAAGATGGCAACAGTAGAATTTAAAGCAAGCCTAGGGACTTCTAGTCTCACACCTGCAAAACTAGGCCTGGTAATAAATTCAACAGTCCCTCTAGGTGACTGCTCCATATCTTTAAAGTGCTCAGAGTCTCTGATTTCCTCTCCCTCTGACTGTTCCTCTGAAGGTGGGGACAGGGTGTGGCTTACATGGAGATTGTGGGGAGAGGACATGTGGCTCCTAGCACTGCCCCCTCTATCCTCACTGGTCTCTACAGTGAAGCAGCTGGTTTTTGTGCTTCCTGTACTGGTGGCCACTGAGATGCAACTGGCTCATCTAGTTTTAGGGGATGAAGTGCTGGCCCACATGCTGAAGTCCAGGATTCCAACCCCTGTCCTTTTATGTTGAAATCTTGGCTCAGGGCAGCTCTTTGCCCCAGCCCTGGGCCTAGCCAGTCCACTGGCACTTTTGGCACTTCTATGATTTCTCATTGGGGCACTTCGGAAATGTCTGGTCCCCTGATTTCCACAGCATTTGTGGGGCACTGTAAGCCCTGCCAAGGCCCATCTGTCTTCACCCTTCCCACACACTCCCCTGAATCACCATGGCCCAGTGATGATGGGTGTGGCTCTCTCTAGTTCACCTGAGAATGTGGGTCATGCGTCCTGATGTTCTTGGGCTTTCTCATGCCTGCCTGAATGTTTCTAAAGCATCCACCAGGTAAGGCTTTTAAGGAAGGTGCAAGGACCTGCCTATCTACCCCATGCCCATCTCTAGCTGCAGCTTCTGGATCTTCTGCTCCCCACCATTTCTCCAGCAAAAAGAGATGTTTTGAGCTTTTTGATATTCTCTATGTCATATCTCACTTTCCTTTTATGGTTCTTATGTGCACAGAATTGAATTAATCAGAAATTTTGGTTCATAATGCATTATCTTCATTGGTTTCCTTCATGTCCCTCTTTTATTTTTAGCTGTTCATTTATTAATTAATATAATCAACATCGTGAAACCACTCAACCCAGGAGCTAAAACATTACCGATAACTTACATCTACCTCATCGTGCCCCCTACCTCTTCCCTAGAAGTAATTATTATCCTGAATTTTACATTATTCTCTCTCCTTCTCTCTCTCTCTCACAGACACAAACACACACACCACACACACACACACACACACACAGAGTTTTATCTCACATGTAGCCAGCTCAAGAGAGTCAACAACTGTGTGCTTCCCTTCCCATTTCTGCGTTTACTGATATCATGTGGGTAACTTGAAATCAGCACTGTGGGAGTATTTATAGCATGAACTTAGCAAATACTACAAAGCAGTGCCTTTTTCTCCAGAGAGCTCGTTTAAACATTTACCAGCACTCCACTGCATGTACGTTCCTAAACAAAAACTGCCTCTTTTGTTCACTTGCTGTAGTCCTAACACCTAGAATGATGCCCAGCACATAGAAGACACTAAGTTGTTTAACATGTGAATAAATATCCTTCTCTATCCCCAGGGCAGCAAAGCTCAGGACTTAGATAGCACAGTGGAAGGTGTCCTCTCTGCCTATGGAAGAAATTCTATCATCTGAGAGCTAAATCAAGTTAGAAAACTCTCTCTCTTTTAATAAAGCCTGGCTTCAGTAACTATTATCTTCTACCTAAACCCCATGGTGGATGTTATATAATGAATATTAGTGCTTCTGTTCTCCTTGCATTCCTGCTGGAACAGTTCTAAACCTGTTAGGCAAATAGATGCCTATGGAAAAAGACCGGGGGAGTGGTCTGTACAAGGGAATGCAAAAGGAAAAATATCTAAAAAATATTATCCCAGATACACATTACTTTTCCCAGGAACCTAAACCAAAGGGAATGACACCATGGCAGGCTATTGCAGAAACACTGAGGAGGCCAGGAGGCCATGAAAGAAGCCAAGGAGGGAGATTATGTTTCCTTCAGGAATGTGTCTTGGAGTCATTCAAATCATTTCACAAAGCAGGGGGTCTATTATCGTAAGGTAAAGGGAAAAACTACCCTCTTCCTCTGTGCCTCCTTCCCCACTCACACAGAACACTTCACTTCTGACACTTAGGATCACCAAATGTGTGAGGATTTTTTCCCCCAGCAAGCAATTCTCTGAGACACTAGCTGGTGTCCTACAATTTGATTCAATTCTGACACTAACTGGAGTTAGATTAGACCCCACAGGTTAAGGGCTCAGTCGCGTAAGACTGCCCCCCACTGCAGGTGCCAATCAGAAATTGTAGGTTACCCACAACTTCTGTCCCATTTGGCTACAAATCAGAGGTTCCTATGACCCTCTTCCTTAGATTCAATCATTTGCTAGAACAGCTCGCAGAACTCAAGGAAACACTTATATTTTCCCATTTCTTATTTAATAAATGACACTGATGAACAGACAGATGAAGATATACATAGGGTGAGGTCTAGAAGGATCCCCAATGCAGGAGCTTCTGTCTCCATGGAGTTGGGGTGCAGCAACCACCCGGTACATGGATGTGTTTACCAACCTGGAAGCTCCCCGAACCTCATACTTTCCTCATGTAGGTGTGATCTATCATTAACCCCATTTCTAGCCCCACACTCCTCTCTGGAGAATGCGGAATGGGGCTGAAATTTCCCAGCTTCTAATCATGGCTTGGTCTTTCTGGTAACCAGCCTCCCCATCCGGGAGCCCACAAGGAGTCACCTCATTAAAACAAAGGACATTCCTGTCAACTAGGAAATTCCAAGGGGTTTAGGAGCTGTGTGCCAGGAAGAGGAGTCAAAGACCAAGTATTAGAGCAAAAGATGTTCTTATCACTTAGGAAATTTCAAGGGTTTTAGGGGCTCTGCCAGGAACTGTGGGCAGAGACCAATATTTATTTTTTCTATTATTTCACATATAAGCAGGACCAGCCACACTTCTCTACATGTGTGAGGCCACAGTCTATTTGCAAGAAGTGTAGAATTAAGGAAATGCTATTTGAGTTTTTAGACAATCTACTAAAAACTCAAAACACAGATGCCATGGGTCCTATCACTACTGCCTTCTTCTCCCTCCTTCTCTCCCCTCTTTCTCCCTAAATGTCCCCTCTCCTCTCTCTCTGCTCTTTTTCATTCTCCTCTTTCTCCTTTGTACTTCTTTCTTTGTCCTCTCCTTTTTCCAGGCAGTGTACAGTAAGGCAGACTGCTGAGTGTGCATGGAAGGAAAAAATAAGGAAATGGACCAGAGTTCCATCTCAGAGCACTTTCCATTGCTAGGAGTTGAAGCACTGTGCCCTCTGGGTGGGTACAGGCATGTCTGTGATTATTTCTGGGTGTTTTAGACACTCTGGAATGTCTCGTATTAACATTTTTATGAAAATAAAAAATTAATCTTGATATTACGTTCATCTGAAAATGACTGTACAATCTTACTTTTTCCTATACTCTCCCTTATGTGGCAGAAAAATCCTATGTGTTTATAAAATCTTGTTTCATTTTCCTCACTGAGTCACCACTTGGAGGAGAGCCCCGAAGGGGAGCCTCCCACCACACATCAGACTGTGACATGAGCAAGAAATAAACCGTGTTGAGTTAAGGCACTGAGATTTGGTATTTGTTACTGCAGACTAGTCCATCCTATCCTGATTCTTTTCTTAGGAACATCTTCAAAAGTCCTAGGATTCAGGGGCTGGCCCCGTGGCCGAATGGTTAAGTTTGCGCGTTCCGCTGCAGGTGGCCCAGTGTTTCATTGGTTCGAATCCTGGGCTCGGACATGGCACTGCTCATAAAACCACGCTGAGGCAGCGTCCCACATGCCACAACTAGAAGGACCCACAACAAAGAATATACAACTATGTACCGGGGTGCTTTCGGGAGAAAAAGGAAAAAATAAAATCTTTAAAAAAAAAAAAGAGTCCTAGGATTCATTCTAATTGAACATACATGGGTCATATACTCATCCTTGAAACAATTACCGTAGGCAAGGAGCAGTTGGCACATTGATTGACCGAGGTGGGGCCACATGCTGTACTCCTGGAATTGAACACAGAACCTTGGTGAACAAGTGGATCGATACTGAGGTAAGAGTTGATATGCCAGGAAGAAATCATGGAATTGGTTTGTCTTTTCTTTCTTTCTTAAGTGAGGAGGCACAGAAAGACAGGGAGTAGATGCTGGAGTCTAAGACATCATGGGCTTTTAGCAATAATAAATAGGCTATTTTTACTTTAATAAATATTAATGTTAAGAATTAGTTGTAAATAAGTCTAAAAGGAAAAATTAAATCCAATTTTAGAAGCTCTAACTCTTGAATACCAAAGTAGATCATCTATTCTCCTATAAAATTTAGGGAACCATGTGTGTTTTTGAGGTGGCTAGCTATTTGACGTGTTTGATGAGACTAGTTTTCTAAAAAGCAATAACTTGCTGGTAGTATGCAGAATAGATTGAGGTTGAAGAAAACTGGAGTTGAGAAAATTATAATAATCCAAGAATGCAATGATAAGTGATAGTAGTAGTAGTGGTGGAGGGAGTGAAAAGGAATTGACAGGCTGAGTTACATGAGAAAGGAAGAACTGACAGGTCTTCACATCTGATTTGATGCAGGGAGATAAGAAGGAATCAAAGATGATTTAAAGGCTTGAAACTTGCACAGGGAGATTATGTTTGGAGAAGATGATGTGCTTCTGTACACTGAGTCTGAGATGCCTATTAGGAGTCCAAATTGAAGTTAAGCAGCTAGAATCTAGGGAATAATCTGCTCTGGAAAGAAAGATTTGGGAGGCATCTACATAAAGATATTTGTTGATAAAATTACTCAGTGAGAGTGTAAATTATAAAGTTGTCCTCAGAGGTCTGAGAACAACTCCTTGGGCAATAACCACCTTTGGGACAGGCGTGAGTAGAGAAATTGAGTGAAGAAGAGAGAAGAACCAAGGAGGAGGAGAAGAAAGTAGTGTGTGTCGAGGAAGGGAATCTCAAGTTCTCTTCAAACTGCCCAATGCTGCACAGAGTGACACTGAGTCACTGGGGATCTTGAAGTTTCAACAGAGTAAAGATGAAGTCTCAGGACAGCCAAATTTCAAAGTGTTAAGGAAATGGCGAATGGTGAGGAGATAGTGTTAAAAGGCAGTTATGAAATAAAATCATAGATTGGAGGCACATCGCAGTCAAACCAAAGTTTCTCCAAGACTGAGGAAACCTGTGCATTTTTAAATCAGAGGAAAAGAAGCCAGGGAGGAGGAAGTTTTTGTTGTTGTTTTGTCTGTTTTTCATTTTTTCAGAAAACTAGTAAGAATAAGAATGATACCTTTTATTGCCACATAATATGTGTCAGCCTCTGTGATAGGTAATTTTCAGTTTTATTTTTCCAATTACTGTACTGATTTTATAGAGGAGGAAATGAAAAATCAGAAAGGTTGAGTAACTTGACAAGGTCAGTCAGCTGTTAAGTGGTGGAGCAGAATCAATCTCACTGGATGTGAATTCACTTTCAATGACACCCCACAGTCTCTGCAGTGCCCAGCAGTGCTGGCATGAGACAGTCCATCAGAAAGTTCTCAGAGAATGGTAGGTGACATCTAGGAACCTGCGTATAATATGAAGAGACTTCCAGGGATGTCTAATAGGGGCCCCTGATTTATCTCAGCAAAGCAAGCAAGGCCCCGTCTCTGGAGGCTTCTCTTCTGTGCAGTTTACTAAAGGTGATAACAGGTAGTTACACATGGTTTGAATTTTGTATCAAGAATTAATTAGTCTTGAAGGTAAACAAGATTACTTTCTTTTATCAGATAAAAAAATTATATTATATATATATAATTATAATATATATATTATATAGTCCTTTGCCTTTTATTATTTTTCATTTAATTTTTTATTGAGATAACATTGGTTCATAACATTATATAAATTTAAGTGTAGATCGTTATATTTCTATTTTTATTTTCTCTAATTTTTTATTAAAATAATATTGGTTTATAACATTATATAATCCTTACCTTTTAAATTAAGAAAAGCTAAGAACCAAGCTAACAACTCTGCTGAGGTGAGAGATCAACCCAAATACTTGAAGACATGTATTTTCCCAGCAAAATTTTTTTCTTTCGTTTGTCCTTTTATATTTATTTTGAATTTTTTCAAGGTTTTTGAGGATCCTTTGTGAAAGTCAGTGGTATATATGTGGATTTATGTTGTATATACGGTCTTGTTGGTTGGTGGTTCTTCTCTCTGGAGAGATCTGAAGGGTGGGTAAGTTTTTAACAGGAACACATACTGGTAAGAAGACATTACAGGTGGAAAGACAGCAGGCAAATGAGGAGAAGCAAGCAAGCCCTGAGAGTTCCAGAACACAAGTAGTGAGTCTGATGATGTTCTAGAAATATAGAATGAAATGTTTACATTAAGAACTTGTTGCTTACCATGCAGAAGGGAGAAGAGAGAGCACAGCATCCCTAAGGGGACAGCTCTACGCTCTCAGCTCCCCTCGAAGTTACAAATGTCACTGTGCACACCCCTGTGCAGATTCAATATGCAGAACTAGCCTAGCAATGTGAGCAAGCCTTTGGGGATTTTTGTCCAAGAACTGTCTTTCTCTCTTCTCAGGAAATGCTTTGTTTGGTGTGTCCAGGGGTTTGTTATGGCACAGTGACGTTGTGGGCAGGGATACCTGGAACCAAGGCGGGGAGAGTTGGGACAAAGCATTTTGTAACGCAGGGGAGTGTGGATACTTCTGGCAGGAGAGGAGTGAATAAGGTCTGCATTGACGGTCCATAAGACATATGCAGGGGAGTGGGAGGACAGAAGGGCAGCAACGCAAGTCTGGGTCATAATTGAGGACTGCGAATGCCAGACTGAGGAATCCGAACAGCAGAAGCAGTCTTAATGGATGTGCAACAAATCAGACCTGTAGATAATCGATGCTTCCTGTTCCCCCTGTAGAACTTGTTCACTGTGCTTCCTGCGCCTGAACTTGGGAGACAGTTGCCTCTCTGCACAGCTCCTAGCACTTCTGCTTCCACAATCGGAGTTCAGGGCTGACAAGAATCAGTTACCTTTGCCCCTAAGCCTGTTTGTGCCTTCTTTAGTTGTAACTGGAATTACATAACTTAATTAAATGCTCCATAACCTGATGAAATATGCATGTGAGAGGGAATGATGAGTGAATACTTTCTACAACAGCTAAGCAGAATGCTTTGGAAAGAATTGATAAAAGTGAGTCTTTAAAATAATTGATGTTAAATTAGCTGTGGGTGAAAAAGTTATTTAAAAAATTGGAGAAAATAAATAAAATTCCAGAAGGATTCTGGGCTCAGGTTGCTTCACAGGTGTCTTTCAGGTCTTGTTCCACTTTAAAGAAACTAAAACTTCAGATCATAAGATGATGCAGCCTGCATGTGGTGTAGGTAAGGAGGCACCTCTGAATTCCACCAGAGGACCCCTGTCCAAGACAACGCCCTGCTCCACATCACATGTAGCTGCCTATGTTTCATGTCAAGTATAAAATATTAGGGTGCATTTATAGCATTTTCTATCATTTTTCATTTTAATTAACTTCTTCAATTAATTACTTAGGTATGGGTCAATAAGGAGCCACTGGAGATTTTGAAGTGGTGAAGTGACATATTCAACACAATAAAAATGGAATTTGTTATATTTAGTAAACATTTTAATCTACCTCTCAACATGAAATATTTCAATACACTTGCATCAAAAGATCTATCAACTTGAAGTGTGAGTTAAATAGAATTCCCTCCACAACTTGATTTGACATCAAGGTACAAATGTAATATGATGTTGTGAGTCTGGAGGAAGGCCAATGGGTTCTAGTCCTGGCTTTACTACCTACCAATACATGACTTTGGACAAGTTAGTTGGCCTCTCTTTGCCTCAGGTTTCTCATCCGTTAAAGGAGGATAAGAATAGAACCTATCTGAGAGGAATGAGATATACATTAGCACTGTTATTAAAGAAAAGTTAGGATAGGTACCTCTGCTGACTACAGAGTGGGGCTGAGATTAGAGGTACTCATGCCAGAGACTCAAGAGTATAGGATGCTTTGCCTGATGTAGGAAGATGAGGATTTTGGTGAATTTGTCCTATACCTTTCTAAAATATTATTAGAAAATAACTCCACAAAGTGGGTACAAAACCCATACAACCACTACTTTTATCATCTTACTGCTTAACTATATACCAGCCCAGCCATTTGGCTGCTCCTTGAGTACCTGTTCATGTATAAGGGTGATCTAGTCAATTGGGAGTCTCCTCCATGACAAAGTCTCACTCTTCCCTCAGCTTCATATACTGGGGCCAATTTTCTCTCTAGTACTATTGAGAGACAGATGTGCTCCATAAACTTCAGCCCGGAAGGGAAGAGTTTAGTAAGTCAAAAGCAGTTACTATAATCTCCCATTGACTGAAAATCGTATTATAAATAAGCAAAAGTTTTCCACTGTGCTACAGTTTTATACAAGGCGGACTGAATATCAGATACGTCTTTAGTTATGATATAAAATGCAATATATCAAAATACTGACTTTTCTGAGGACACAGTCTTAGGATTCTCCAAGACTCAGAAAATTTTTTTAGAAAAAAGCTTGTGCGTGTATGTATGCATGTGTATGTATGCATGTATAAAATGCATGCCAAATTCATAATTCCTCACAACCTTAAGAAGATATTCTGAGTCACACTTTTGATAGCTTTGATGGCTAAAATGGCTTTTGTGAATGTCCCTGAGCTTTGTGGATGCCTGTCACGTTCAATCATGATTGTTCTTACCAAATTTCAGAGTAGTAATGAGAAATTTTAAAAGGAAGAAGAAAAAGAGAGGGAAGGAGGGAAGGGAGGGAAAGAGAGAGAGAGAAAGAGATCCATTGCCCATTGTTACCATAAGCAAAAAGGAAGAGAAACTGTAGGTGGGGATAGTCTTCCTGGGACGTTGCCGCATATAAACAGTCCCCACAATGCCAGCAGCTCCCTTTGGGCACCTCTCCTTCCCTCTGGTTCCCCGATAGCTGAGCAGCAGCTCAGCACTAGGAAAGTCCCGGCAGAGGAAGGGCAAGAAGGGTGGGTGCAGCAGCTTTTCCGTTTCCCTTCTTGGTCTGTTTTTCCATCTTGCAGTTTGCCCTGATTCAGAACGAGAAGGTGAAAATGTACAGAGGGAGATGGCAACAGCCCCTTTTGCCACTGGGACCAGATCATACAGTAGCCACGCCTTCACCAAGGAGTCCATGAAACCAAGGCCTGGCCGTTCAAGACAGACTCATTTCAAAATCCTGGTTCGGTGTTGCTCCATGAATGTTGGACTTTCCCAAAGTCTGGAGCGGTTGTTGAGCAAACTTCCAGGCAGCCGCAGAGGCACTGGGCTCTCTAAGGTAGACTCACAGCCTGCCCTTGCTGACACTGCCTCCCCTTTTCTTGACGCCCCTGTCTCGTTAGCCATTGCCAATGATGCAGGTGTCGTTTTTCTTTTACTCATCAGCACCCAAATCCATGGGGTTGTGATGGGTTAGCAGGTTTTCCTATTGATAAGCTGATGGGCCCTGTAGTCACAGAGGCAAAATGAATCATGGTTAGAAATATCCATCTCCCCCCTCCCTTGGTATGATGCCATCATTTAAAACATTTACATATAGAAGAATCTCTCTAATTTGTAAAGCCCTAAAGAGAAAAACTGAATTTGAAACTTTCCTTAATTATGTCAATGTTTAACAATAACCTTTGTAGTTTGGAAATCTCAGCTCACTGCACAGTGTATTCACTGACTCTCTTTTTACTTCAAGAGGAAAATATGTTTAAACTTTCTTTAATTAAACTTTCTTTAATAATTCCAAGGATTAACAAAAATATAAAAAACCTGGGGTTGACCTGGTAGCCTAGTGGTTAAGCTCATCACACTCTGCTTCAGCAGCTGAGGTTCAGTTCCCAGGTGCAGACCCATACCTCTAGTCGCCTGCCATGCTGTGGTAGCAACCCACATGCAAAATAAAAGAAGATTGGTACAGATGTTAGCTCAAGGCTAATCTTCCTCAAGCAAAAAGAGGAAGATTGGTAATAGATGTTATCTCAGGGTGAATCTTCCTCAGCAAAAAATATATATATATAAAAAATATGCATATATATATATACGTATATATAATCTAAAAATCTAGAATCACTACTCAATATATTTACTGATTATGTGTTTTTTTTTAAAGATTTTTTTTCCTTTTTCTCCCCAAAGCCCCCCAGTACATAGTTGTATATTCTTCATTGTGGGTCCTTCTAGTTGTGGCATGTGGAACGCTGCCTCAGCGTGGTTTGATGAGCGGCGCCATGTCCGTGCCCAGGATTCGAAGCAACGAAACACTGGGCCGCCTGCAGCGGAGCGCACGAACTTAACCACTCGGCCACAGGGCCAGCCCCAAACTGATTATGTTTTTAAAGATTAAAAGATATAATTATAAGCAGAGAATAATGTTAGAGTTATAATGTTACTTTCTGTACATCTGAAATTGCTACTCATAGGTCGATAGGAATCCTCTATTTTAAACTATTACCAGTTTGTGGGGTGAGTGGGAAGAACAGACACTGCTCCCTCACTCCTTCAGTTCCCTTCCATTTGCAGAGATCCCTCTTCCCATCGCACTGCTGGCTTCTCTGCCCCTTTACTCATCTGTCCCAGAAGAGGAGGTGAACTACGGGGAAGATTGTTCGCTAAAGTTGTCACAATAATTCCTCCTCCCCCAGGCCCTTTACAATACGACTTAGCCACTTCTCCTACCAAGAGGTGGATTTAATTTCTCCACCCCTTTCTCCACAAACCAGACTTATGATTTGCTTTCACCAACAGAATGCAGTGCAAGCAATGGGTTTTGGCTTCTGAACTTCTCAATCTCCAGTGGACTTGCAGCTTCTAGCTCTAGTCCCCTTGTCTGCTGCCATTGCATAAAAAAGCCCAGACTAGACTTCTTAACGATAAGTGAACACATGAGAGAAAGGCCCAACCAACAGCCCAAACCAACCACCAGATGTGTAAGAAAGCTGACCTTAGACCATCCAGCCTCGGTCAAGCTGCAGATGACTGCAGCTACACGTGTGACCCAGCCAAAACCAGCAGAAAGACCTCCCACTGGGTCCAGTGCAAATTGATGACCCACAGTATTTTTTTCTATTGAGATGTAATTTACATGTAACATTGTGTAAGTTTAAGGTACACAATCTACTGATTTGATACATTTATATATTGCAATATGATTACCACCATAGCTTAAGCTAACACGTCTATCGTATCACATAATTATCAGTTCTTTTTTGTGGTGAGAACATTTAAGATTGAATCGCCTAGCAATTTTGAAGTATATAATACAATGTTGTTGACTACAATCACTATGCTGTGCATCAGCTCTCCAGAACTTATTTGTCTTCTGGTTGTAAATCTGTACCCTTAAACAACATCTCCCTATTTCCCCTCCCACCTACCCCTAGTAACCACCATCCTACTCTCTGTTTCTATGAGTTCAGCTTTATTAGATTCCACATATAAGTGATATCATACGATATTTGTCTTTCTCTGTCTGGTTTATTTTAGTAAGCATAATGCCCTCAAGTCCATCCATGTTGTTGCAAATGGCAGAATTTCCTCTTTCTCATGGCTGAATAATATTTCATTATGTGTGTGTGTGTATATATATACACACACATATATATGTATATATATTACCTTTTAATATATCATATTGTATATATATATAATCGTTTCCTTTGAATATATATCCAGAAGTAGGATTGCTGGATCATATAATAGTTGTATTTTTAATTTTTTGAGGAAACTCCACACTGTTTTCCACAGTGGCTGCACCAATTTAAATTCCCAAGAGTATACAAGGATTTCCTTTTCTCCACATCCAATACTTGTTATCTCCTTCCTTCTTGATGGTAACTATTCTAACAGGTGTGAAGTGATATCTCATGGTGGTTTTGATTCGTATTTCCCTGGTTATTAGTCATGTTGAACATTTTTTCTTGTACCTGTTGGCCATTTGGATATCTTCTTTGGAAAAATGTCTGTTCAGTTCCTCTGCCCATTTTTAATTGGTTTGGTTTGTTTTTTTGTTGTTGTTGTTATTAAGTTGTATGGTTTTTTATATATTTTAGATATTAACCTCTTATCTGATGTATGGTTTGCAAATATTTTCTCCCATTCCATAGCTTGCCTTTTTATTTTGTTGATTGTTTCTTTTGCTGTACAGAACATTTTTAGTTTGATATAGTCCCCCTTGTCGATTTTTGCTTTTGTTGCTTGACCTTTTGGTATCATATCCAAAAAATCATTACCAAGACCAATGTCAAGGAGCTTCTTCACTACGTTTTCTGCTAGGAGTTTTACAGTATCAGATCTTATGTTTAAGTCTTTTTTTTTTTGAGGACAATTAGCCCTGAGCTAACTACAGCCAGTCCTCCTCTTTTTGCTGAGGAAGACTGGCCCCGAGCTAACATCCATGCCCATCTTCCTCTACCTTATACGTGGGACACCTACCACAGCATGGCTTTTGCTAAACGGTGCCGTGTCCGCACCTGGGATCCAAACCAGCAAACCTCAGGCCTCTGAGAAGTGGAACATGCGAACTCAACCACTATGCCACCAGGCGGGCCCTGTTTAAGTCTTTAATCCATTTCAAGTTAATTTTCAAGAGTGGTGTAAGATAGGGGTCCAATTTTGTTTTTCTGCATGTGGTTACCCAGATTTTCCAACAGCATTTGTTAAAGAGACTATTCTTTCCCCATTGAATGTTTGTGGCTCCCTTGTCAAATATTAGTTGATGGTATATGCAGGGGTTTATTTATGGACTCTCTATCTGTTCCATTGATCTATGTGTCTATTTTTATGCCATTACCATACTATTTTAATTACTACAGCTTTGTAGCATAGTTTTAAGTCAGGAAGTATAATTCCTCTGACTTTGTTCTTCTTTCTCAGAGTTAATTTGGCTATTTAGAGTCTATTATGGTTCCATACAAATTTTAGGATTGTTTTCCCTATTTCTTTGGAAAATGCCATTGGAATTTTGATGGAGATTGCATTGAATTTATAGATGGCTTTAGATAGTATGGACATTTTAATAATATTAATTATTTTTATGCATGAACACAAGATATCCTTCTGTTTGTGTCTTCTTCAATTTCTCTCATCCAAGTGTTGTAGTTTTCATTGTACATATCTTTCACTTCCTTGGTTAAATTTATTCCTAAGTATTTTATTGTTTTTGATGCTATTGTGAATGGGATAGTTTTCTTTATTTCTTTTTCAGATAATTTGTTGTTAGTGTATAGCAACATAATTGATTTCTGTGTGTCGATTGTATATCCTGCAACTTTATTGAATTCATTGACTAGTGTTGCGGAGTTTTTTTGTGGAGTCTTTAGGATTTTCAAGATCATATCATCTGCAAATAATGACAATTTTACTTCTTCCTTTCCAATTTGGATGCCTTTTATTTCTATGCCTTGCCTAATTACCCTAGCCAGGACTTCCAATGCTATTTTGAATGGGAGTGGTGAAAGTGGGCTCTCTGGTCTTGTTCCTGATCTTCAAGGAAAAGTTTTCAGTCTTTCACCATTGAGTATGATGTTAGCAGTGGATTTGTCATAGATGGCCTTTGTTATGTTGAGATATGTTCCTTCTATATCCAAATCGTTAAGAGTTTTATCGTGAAAGGATGATGTAGTTTTCCAATGCTTTTTCTGCATTTATTGAGTTGACCATATGTTTTTTTCTTTCATTCTATTAGTGTGGTGTATCACACTCATTGATTTGCATATGTTGAACCATCCTTGCATCCCAGTGATAAATCCCACTTGGTCATGGTGTCTGATCCTTTTGAAGTGTTGTTGAATTCAGTTTGCTAATATTTTGTTGAAAATTTTTGCATTTATATTCATCAGAGATATTGTTCTATAGTTTTCTTGTAGTATCCTTATCTGGCTTTGGTATCAGAGTGAGGCTGGGTTCATAAGATGAAGAAGATTGAAAGTGTTTCCTTCTCTTTAATTTTTTGGAAGAGTCTGAGAAAGATTGGTGTTAATTCTTCTTTCGATAGTTGGTAGGTTCACCAGTGAAGCTATCTGTTCCTGGGCTTTTCTGAGTTGGGAACTTTTTGATTACTGATTCAATCACCTCACTAATTATTGATCTGTTAAAATTTTATGTTTCTTCCTGATTCAGACTTGGTAGGTTGTTTGTTCTAGGAATTTATCCATTTCTCCTAGCTTATCCAATCTGTGATCTATAATTTTTCATAGTAGTTTCTTATGATCCTATTTATTTCTGTAATATCAGTTGTAATGTCTCCTCTTTCATTTCTGATTTTATTTATTTGAGTCTTCTTTCTTTTTTGTTTAATTAGTCTAACTAAAGTTTTGTTGTTTTTGTTTATCTTTTCAAAAAACCAGCTCTTAGTTTCCTTGATCTTTTCTATTGTTTTTCTGGTCTGTATGGCGTTTATTTCTGTTCTAATATTTATTTCTTTTCTTCTGCTAACTTTGGGCTTAGTTTTTTCTTCTTTTTCTAGTTCTTTGAGGTGTAAAGTTAGGTTGCTTATTCGAGATCTTTCTATTTTCTTAATATATTCATTTATCACTATAAACTTCCCTCTCAGAACTGCTTTTGCAGCATCCCATAGGTTTCAGTGTGCTGTGTTTCCATTCTCATTTGTTTTGAGATATTTTCTGATTTCTCTTTTTATTTCTTCTGTGATCCATTGATTGTTCAGGAGTGTGTTATTTAGTTTCCACCTGCTTGTAAATTTTTCAACTTTCCTCTTGTTGTTTATTTCTGTTATTACCGTTGTGGTTGGAAAAGGTAAGTTGATATGATTTCAGTCTTCTTAAATTTGCTATGACTTGCTTTGTGGCCTATCATATGATCTATCTTGGAGAATGCTTTGTGTGCACTTGAGAAGAATGTGTATTCTGCTACTGATGGGTGGAATGTTCTATAAATGTATGTTAGGTCCATTTGGTCTAATGTATGGTGCAAGTCCAACATTTCTTTGCTGATTTTCTGTCTGGATGATCTATCCATTGCTGAAAGTGAGATATTGAAGTCCCCTACTGTTATTGTATTGTAGTCTATTTCTCTCTTCAGATTAGTTACTGTTTGATTAATATATTTAGGTACTCTGATGTTGGGTGCATATATATATTTACAATTGCTGTTTCTTCTTGATGAATTGATCCCTTAAATATAAGGAACACTTTATGACTTTGCGTGTCATCCTTGCTTAAGGGCCATGATAATCTTCTTTGTGTTGGTCCGATTTCAGTATATGTGTTGCCAAAGCAAGCATGACCCACAGTATTGTGAACAGATAAAATTGTTTTTTTAAGCCACTAAGTTTTTAGGTGGTTTTTAAACAGCAGTAGATAATTGATAAAGACTTGATGTGATTGATAAGTCTAGAAAGAGAAGTTGAGGATGCACAGCCCAACCTCTTCCTCTCACTCTCCTTTTGGGAGAAAGCAGCCCACTGACAATCCATGTTCTGTTTTTGTCATCCAGGACATAAATCTCATAAGGTTGAAATGCACTGATATGTGTTTTTTCCAAATGCTAAAACGCCAGGAGTTAAAGTCAATATTTGGCTAAAATCAAGGCCAAAACCAAGTATTGCCATGGGAAAAAGAACTAGAAATCAAGAATAAATCTGAAAAAAATAATTAAAAATGTAGAATTATTGTAATAATTTCATTAGTCACACATTGAAAGTTGATTAGTCAAATTAAAATGTTTTAAAATATTTTTTCTAACAATGTATTCCATTTTCTTTTCTCTTTACGTTCTTTATCATGTCAAAATTGAAAGTAATTTATTAATATTTTAAATTATTTCCTCCTCATGAAGTTTTAAGGTGGCAAAAATGATAATTTAACTCATTTTCACGACATGTAAAAAATTGTCAGATAGGACTTTTTATTGAAAACACATAGTATCTTTGTATTGAATTTGGCCTTAACACTTTTCTGTTATTCATTTTTGTGTGAATTTAGTTCTCCTGATTATCAGAAGGATATTTTGTTCTACAACTCCTGTTGTTTCTGTGTAATGTTAAAAAAAAAAACACCACAAAACTTTTTCTTCTTCTTCTTCTTCTTCCCAAAGCCCCCCAGTACATAGTTGTATATTTTAGTTGTAGGTCCTTCTGCTTGTGAGAAAAAAATTTAAGGTGATTTTTCTGAGTTTGTCTTGCTCTATTTGTCTGCCCCACTTTTCCCTGGACCTTCTCTTTCCTTCATCTATGTTATTCCTTCCTGTCAATTTTGATTCAGCTGCTCTATTTGGCCTGAGTGTGAGGCCCAGTGGAAGGTGGGAAGGTGGTCCTGCTGAACCTGTCAGCCTGGCTTACTGCAGGCCCCTTACCTCACCTGCTAATTGAGAGACAAACCCCTCTCATTTCTGCTGCTACTCTCACACTGGCCCACTGCACTCCCCAGTGAGTAGCTGGGGGCTCTTTTGGAGTCTCCTATTGTTAAATTGTTGATCTTCGGTAGCTTCCTTCTGCTTCCTCCTGAAAAGATGCTGATAATGCATAAGTCTTGTGGATTTTGCTGGTTTGTATTTTGAGATTCACTGGGTATCTTGTCACCTAGCTTTGTTGTAAATGTTGTTCATCAATTTTTTTTAATTTCACTGTCTTTTTCTATGTGAGGATTCAGAAAGATCCAAAACTCTGCCACCTCCACCACTGTCGTCTTCTTAAAATTTGATAAGAAGAGTTTTAACCCAACTTCATCTTGTCTGCTTGCCCATCATTTGAAAGTGAATATCCAGATATTTATTCAGATCACTGATAAATCTGAATGACGTCTCTGATCCCATCTATTGTTTGCATTACAGTCGGTGTTATGCTAACTAGCCGTGATGATCACCTCTGACATCACGTGATCTCCGATCATCCATGAATTTTGGGACGTGTGAAATAGGCATCTGTCATTTGGAACTTTTGGCAGAATAGCAGGACCAAGATCAAACTTGGGCACATCCTTATTATATCAGCTATGTGTGTGTGATCTGGCTGTCCTGCCACTGTGTGGCTAAATTGAGTTCTGGGCTCAGTATTAGGAAGCCTACCTGCACAAAAATGGAAACCATGTCCTTCAGCTCAGCCCTTACCAGTTAAAAAAAGTGTAAATTTTAGCTCTAAATATCAAACAACTTCTTTATATCATTTTTTGGTTACTTCAGAACTTGGACAGGGAGAATTTTTCTCTCTATTATTTGAAAAATAAGTAAAATAGCGGAGAGCATCTTAATACATGGAGATTGAAGCATCTGGCAGAGCCGGGAGGGTAATTTAAGCTTTAGTGGCTCTTACTGATTGTTAGGGGTTGAATTGTGTCCCCCCAAATAAGATATGTTAAAGTCTTAACCCTCAGTCCCTCTGAATGTGACCTTATTTGGAAATAGGATGGTTGCAGATGTAATTAGTTAAGTTGAAGTCATACTAGAATTGGGTGCAACCCTACTCCAATGCAACTAACGTCCTTATGAGAATATGGCCATGAAGACAGAGTCAGAGAGGGAACGCCATGTGCCCATGAAGGCAGGAAGTAGCGGCAAGCCAAGGAACGCCAAAGACTGCCCAAAAACCACCCAAGTCAGGAGGAGGTGAGGCAGGATTCCCTTACCGGTTTCAGCGAGAGTGCAGCCCTAGTGACCTCTCAAGTTCAGACTTTCAGCCTCCAGAACTGTCAGGTAATAAATTTGTGTTGTTTTAAGCCAACCAGTTTGTGGGAGTTTGCTCCACCCGACCTAGGGAACTAATACACTAAGTACAGTCTGTGGGGGCTTCTTACCCTCCTGGTCTGCAGCCTGTATTTGGCACTGCAGCTGGGTTTGCAGTCAGAGAGTTAGCTTTTACCTGGGGCAGCCTGCACAAGGGACTCTAAAACTTAGGCCACACGAGATTTTCTCCTGGCTGGTCACTGCAGCTTATGGCATTTATATCCACAGGTCAGTGGTTGTTTTCAGACAAGAGAATGGCTCTTTTTAACATAGACTAGAAGACTGTGAGCAAAGATTTGGGCCTCAGATCCCCAAAAGATACACTCTAAAGAATCTCACTGACTCTATGGTGCTCATAAAACTCAACATCCAGTAATTTGGAAGCAGCTCTTGTCGACTAATGTCTCTCTGCAGAAAATCTCACTTTTTCCTTTAGTTGAATGTTTGCCTTAGCCACACCAGCTAAGATACAGCTTCAGTTAGGCAGTTCAATGTCAAATTACAACAGTCTGACATTTGCAGCAGAGTATATGCTAAGTAATACGATGTAAGTGAATTTGAGGACAATGTTGCAGAAATATAAATTAAAAACAAAATCTCTTGCCAACCAAGAAAAATTCTCCACAAAAGTAGAAGAGACAGAAAACAGTTTTGTTATTGAATAACCATTAAACCAGAATGTGAAATGTATCACAGCAAGCCACTAAGAGACTGCGGAAACAGAAAGAAGTCTCACCCTTTGACATAGCCTGGCAGCTACACACTGTTCCATCCATGTTCTCAAGATAAACAGTAACTAGTCCTCAAATAAGAGGACTTAGTAGCACCATTTATCACACAGAATTCATCCTAAATTCATCTGGTAATTGGGGTGACCATCTGTGTTAGCTAATTGGCTTTATCCAAAGGAAAAACAAGCTTCTCCTATCTTTACGGCAGGAGGTCATTTTGTAACTTGGAACAAGGTGCCCACTCAAGTTAGGCTCCTACTTTCCCACAGAAACTGGGAGATGGAAGTTCTCTCTGTCTTGATGTTTACATTTCAAAGAGATGGCTTCCTCGTGCTTGAGGAAACATTCTGCTTTCAAATGAATTATTGCAACAGCTAGATTCAAATGAAAAAACATAAATCCTCCCTTTTATACTTCTGGTTCCTATATGAACACTTTAGTAAACCAGTTTGCTGGTCCTGGTTCTCAGGCTTTTCCAATGGATTGCCTTGGACATTGATTCTTAGAGGTTGAGAAAATACTGTGAAAAGTAATTAATTTACATCAACATTTCCATACTTTTATTTTGTGCATTGCTACCTGAAATAAAGAATTTCATGGTTGTGAGAGAGACTGTTCATGGTCCTCTCCTCTTCTTCCATAGAAATAGAATTTTTAACCAGGCACATGTCTGCGCAGAATAAAGACTATCTTTTTGGTCCTCGTTTTCAGGTAGGTGTGGTCATGGAACTAAGTTCTAATCAATAGGATGTAATCAAAAGTCATTTTACAACCTCTAGGAAGTGTCTTTGAAGGGA
Source organism: Equus quagga (assembly GCF_021613505.1). Lineage (NCBI taxonomy): Eukaryota > Metazoa > Chordata > Mammalia > Perissodactyla > Equidae > Equus > Equus quagga. The sequence continues at coordinate 15,373,080 of NC_060269.1, forward strand.
GAGGGGATTCTCTTCTCCTTTCCATTTCCTCTTTCTGCTGGATGGAATGTAGATGTATAGATTGGAGCTGGAGCAGCCATGTGGGACCATGAGGTGGTCTTAATAATGAAAGCCTAAGTCCACGACACCCTAAAGAGCCAAAGTAGATCGGGACTATCTGTCTCTGGAATTTTACTTAAGAAAGAAATAAACTTTTATATAGTTTAAGATATTAAGACGCTGATATTTCATATTTTGTCTGTCACTCCTAATTGAACTTAATCTTAACTGATACGGTAACCAAATATATCTGGGAAATTCTGCATATCTTATCTCTTGCACTACTAAGGTATATTGGCATATAAAGACTCCAAAAAGACCTGCAGCAAAATAATATTTTTAATTTTATTTAATCCTCTATTCCCCAGTGTTTTTTTATTAACACACCACAAAGAGAGTTGATTTCCATCTTATTCTTACACATGGAGGGCCCTTCTACAAATATAGTTGTCTTTCTATAACAATACCACTTTGCTAGCTTTGCTGCCTTTTGAACAACTAGAATCTGCATATCCCTGAGCTGTATTCTGATGAATATTTCACTCCATACGTTGTTCTGGGTGGTCTTTCAAATCCACATTATGCCACCTGACCCTTATGAGCACAGCAGGGTGGGGGTAACACTCCCATAGCCCGAGTTAAGTTGTTGCATAAGTGACTGAGTCATCTACAGACATTTTAGGGTGTGTTTTTACTAATTCTGCTAACACTGATGTCAAGAGCTTATATTGGAAAATGTTTATTCCTTTCCATAATAATTGGTCTCACTGTCTAGGGTCTGTTCTTGGGTTGAATTTGGTTCACTCGAGAGGAATCATTGAAGAACTTCATCCTGAGCTACAGCTATAAGTCAACCTTGTAACATGTCATCTAAGAGATACCCGGACTACGGTGTTGAGACTTAACCTTAGTTCTTCAATAAACATAGCTTTAAATGTAGCTTTAGCCAGACCAACAGCGTATTTTATTTGTGTACTTTTAACGTCTGGTGTTACTGAGAAGAGTGTCTTTGAAAGTTCCACAAGCTCATCAGTATTACTATTAAACTAATGTGAAGGCTCCTAGAGGGCTGTGACCTATTTTTATTTTCAGCCTCTTCAAAGACAAGCACAGGGCACATATTGAAATTCAGGTTATTGCTAAGCGGGATGTTGTAGAATTGCCTGGGTCACCTTAACGAGCAGAAAAGCAGTTTTGCAGAAGCTGTATTTCAATACTTTGCTTTAACGGTGCCTCTTTTCCTCTGCTTCTCATGAAATGATTAAGGTTTTTTTTAAACACTGTGCAGAGTCTGTTTTGGTTTCCCAATATTTGACCTAGTCTTGATGTACATATTCAGACATAGGACGCAGGAAAGTTTTGAATTATGCTCAGATCCAAGTCTTCTGTAATCTAACTAATTTGTTTAGACTGATAATTTTAGAAACTTTAAGACCAGAGGCACATTCAGTGCGCTCTAGAGCTCAAACCTGTCTGTCCCGAGTGCCCTGGAGCAGCCCTGCGCCCTGCACACAGCCGGCTTCCTTGCGTTTATCTGTAAGGATTACATTATTTTCTATCGTGAAAAAGTTTGGCTTCTGCAGGGTAAGTAATGCTTGGGCATCTCTTTTCTTAAAATTAGTGTTTTCGGTTTAAGTTCTAAATCAACAAACAAACAAACCTCAAAGGATAAAAATTTTTCTTTGTTAGTTGTAAACGTGGACGGATTCCCCATTAGAGAAGGATCCTGACTTTAATTCTTCCTTACTGAAGCAGGAGCTGCTAGGGGCGATTCTGCAGCTATTATTAGAAATAACATCAAAGGTAAAGCCTTTACCGTGCTTGTAGAACCGTATGAAAACACTTTCTGATAGTTTCTGTAAATGGAATACAGAATAATTCTGCCAAAACTATACCCACGTTTGAAGCCACTACACTGAAAACGTAGGGTATGGTGTTCTATGGGTCACTCCCTATTAAAATTTGAACTAGACGAGAGGCGTAGGGCTTTCTCTGCTCACCTCATTTAGTTCTGTTTTCTCTCCCTTTTTAATAGTCTCAAAGTATTTTGTGACTCTAGAATAATGATTTTCCAACCTGAGCGTCCATAAGGCTCATGTTCACAGACTAATCCAGTAGGACTGGGCTGGGTTCAGGAAACCACTTTATAACAAGACCCAAATCTTTGTTTATTTATTTATTTTTCTGTAGCTGACACTAGAACCTGCACCTGGCCATTGCCTGTCACCACCTCCATCTCCTTTCTTTTCCCATGGTCATCTAGGGACAGAAGAAGCAAGTTCGTCCTCTTCACCTTGATATCTGGACCTCCCAAAAATAAAACTCTAGAGTCTGTATTGCCAAGTCTGTCCCTTGTTATGCTAAATGGGGAACTAAGACAGTGGCTGTGATTTTATTTAACGCATTAATTAATGTGGGAACCAGTAAGATAATACAACCAGTTCAAAAGCACACATATATATAGGCCATTAGGAATGCTGAAATGAATTTGCAAACAGGTGGAAAACTGGTCAATATCCACAGGGCCATGATCAATTGTATTCCATATGAAAATATTCATCTACATTTCTATGCACAGGAATCATTTGCATTACTCTAAGTTTTCTAAGACTTACTTGGTTATAATAAAATAGCTCAAAGATTGGAGTTTCAGACCCCTGTATAACTAGACAAACTGTAAGGATGTGCTAGACAGGACATCCAGTGATTTTTTCCCCCTATTTAAATGTCTCTCAAATTTTTTCTAACACAGTCAAAGACCTAAATTTCTTTGTCAGTAAAATGAGAGATTTGGACCGGTGATTTCTGAGGCCTTTCAATTCCAACATCCTATTACTCTAATTCCTTGACCATTATCTATGTGCGTGCATAAAACTCAGGGAACTTATTTGTTGGTGTGTCAGAAGTATTGTACTCATTTGTATTCGTCAAAATCAGCCATAGCTATAAGAACATCCTCATGCAATCTCTGCCTGAAAATAAAATCAAACTCTGCCTCTCTCCCAGTTACTTTCAGGCTATGTGTGTGTGCGCTTGTCAGTGGAAGCAGAACCTGAGAGTACGTACGTATTCCAGGTATGCTGGTTCACTGTCTTTACCAAATGCTACCTTCAGAAGACACTGGTAACTTGGTTAATATGACAAGTCAGGACAATATTGTGTAGATTTTGCAAATGGTGAAACTTTGAAAAGCAATGAATCAAGATTTCTCTAATTCTTGTAGACTTTCCTGCAGGGCAAATACAGCAGATCTTTCTAAGATTGCTCTGTGATGGTGGAGGTGGTCCTGGTAGCCTTGGGGGTGTCAAAAGTTGATCGAGCTGGTGGAGGCCAGTGTTAGACAGTGGAGGAGAATAGGAAAATACTGACGTGTGATTTTTTTTTTGTTTACTTCACTTCTCTATTAGACTAAGCTCTAAACTTTAAAGCAACGGAGAAGAGGGACAGAGCCTCTTCAGTTTTGTAATTTAACAAATATTTGTTGAATAAGTAATTGAGCTACCTTTTGTTTTCTCTAAACATAGAGCCCAGGTATCCTAAAAAGCTCTCAACCTATTGAGTTTTTAAAAAATCTATCATATTTGAAGGTGTGAAAGCATGAGTAATGATTATGTGCAGCTCATATTTTTTTGAGGATAAATATTCTGCTTTGTAGATTTTATCAGGTAAAACCCCATTCAGTTTAGAAATCAGCATCAAAACTTCTTTTTTATTTAAATTTGTTTATTCTCATTTGAATGGTCTCATTTTAACTAAAACGATATTCTTGATGGTAAAACATAAAAACAATTGCATTTCTTTGTTTCAGTCTTTCTTTTCTTTCATCCTAGTCATTTCTGTAGAAACAGAGACCCAAATGACTGGGTAGCGTTATGGAGGATTTCTGGTAATAATACACCTACACAAATGCGATGCAGGAAGTAGAAAGTCCACACCTGATACCCTCAGTAACTTACGACTTGATGAGTCATATAAGAACTTAAGGCTATTGCTACTGAATATTGAAGATTTACATCCCAGATGTATTTTTCTGCACCAATAACATAATATGGAATCAACGGGCAAAAATATGAAAGGCCTGGATTTGATGCACACACACATGTACATTTATATCTGTCTATATAGATATACACCTGCACAAAGGTGGTTGCAAGTAAGGTGCAGGAGGTGGACACAGAGGATGGGATGATGAGAAAAGATAACTAATAGCAATTAATGCCTTTTATGTGGGAGCCAAATAACCTTCGTTCATTAATTTTATTATCTCAGTAACTCTGAGAAGTAGTTTCTGGTAACACCATTTTACAGACGAAGAAAATGAGACTCAACAGTAAGGAGCAGAGCCCAGTTTTGAAACACGTTCTGCCTGATTTTAAAGCTAATAGATCAAATAGTAAGACTTTTCTTGTTGTCCCTGAACTGCAGCTAGGGCCCCAAACTAAAGCCAAAAATTAGTGGGTACCTTCACATTTTAAAATCAGAGAGCTGGCAGCACCTGGAGCCAGCCCCATTCTCTCAGAGCTTCAAGTAGCAGAGCGGCTCCTACCACCAACTGCATGCACCTCCCACCTCTGCTCCCCTCCACTGAGAGGACTGAGAGGGAAAGAGGTGTGAATCTCCCATCCCCAAAGCCAATGGAAAGGGAAAGGGAGAAAAAAAGAGAATTTCTTGTAAAGATTGGAGTGCCTACAAAAAAAGGAGACCAACATTTCTATCCCCAGAACAGGATTTGGTTCAAAAGTGGACATACAGCTTGGCCCGCATGTGACCTGACTAACGGCCAAGAGATTTGGAGAGAGAGGGTCTGGCGAGATCGAAGGACTGCTGTGCCTGTGATGTGTCAGTTTCTGTTAGAAGACGGATCCCATGTGTGCCTGCTGACCTAACAGTTTGCTGAAAGGTGAGAACTGGGGCTATAGTTTTGGGCAATGTAAGCAGTGTGTGCGTATGTGTGTGTTGGGAAGGAGGATACTGGCAAAGAGGCCCAGGCATTGCAGGATAAATGGCACCAACTGGGCGTCACCTAGAATAGCTGGCCAAACCTGGCAAACGATAGCCAGTGCCTAAGGGAGCTGCACCAGAATAAGTTGCCCCCGCCCCCCGCCCTCCACTCCCCTCCCCATTTACAAAGGATGCTGGAGCCTCTTCATCAGCCTGTGTAGACATTGACAGAAGAGCAGTCAGGGTCAACCAAGAAGAGGTCTGCATCTCTGCCACTCCTCCCCAACCTCCACTCTAAATACAGCTAGAAGAGGGAGGAGGAGATGGATGCAGGTGCTACCGTGGTCCCTTTGGGCAGATCTAGCCTGAGCTGGAGGAAGGAGAAGATGAACTTTGAGTTTGAGAACAGGACTGAATCCTACATGCCAGAATTACACTTTTCTAATAACCAAAATTGGCTGAAAATTTGTAAAAACTGGCCAAGAGTTTGTTACAGAAACCAATACTAGAGGAAAAGTCTAGGGGGAGGGGACATTTAGCACAACTGCCAGGAGAGTTATAGGAAAATATAAAACTTTTATATTTATACCCCTCCCCCAACAAAAGTTAAGCATAGTCACCAAACCAATTACCCTGTCATTCTTTCCTCTATGTAATCTTCATAAGAGTAGTGAGCCAGGGGCATATCTCTAGCACCTCAGGGCCCCTCTTAAGACTTCGCCAATTAACTGGGACCTCTCAAAGCTGGTAAGAAGTTGTACCTATTTCCTATAGTTACTTATCCCTTAGGTGTTCCTGCCTCTCGTGGACATCCACCTCCCATCAACCTGACTTGCTGGAAAAGTTCCTGGCTGGCTCTGCTTGTCACAGCTCTGAGATGGAGAAAGAGGGCCCAGCTGTCTCTGCAGGACCAGTGGACCAAACGCTTTAAAACACTCTTGGATTCAGGGAGTCTTCAATCTTCAAATGGCAGGTATAGGCATTGTGCCTTTGTAAGACATGCCACTCAAAAGCTCACCCTGTTCCCCTTTCCCTGATCCCCAACCCCCACATACTCACAGAGACACCTGAATCTTCAAGGAGTAGTGTCTAATTTAGGTTTATTGGCCACCAATCATTGTGGTAGATTGCCTCATTGGCTCCAGTTCTCTGCCCCTTCCTGTGTCCATGTCTTTTCCATGGACTTTGCCATTCTTCCCACTAAAGGAGCAGAATATATTTCCCCACCACTTGACTTGGGATTTAGCCATGTGACTTGCCCTGGGCAGTAGAATGAAATGGAAATGACAATGTACCATTATGAGCTTGGGCCTTAAGAGGCCTTGAATATTGCCTCTCATAGACATGTGAGTCATATAATTTTTGTTTTAAGCCGCTGAATTTTGGGATGGAGGTTATAATGCACTAAAAGCTAACAGATACAGTCATTTTTTTAATACAGTAAAGAAATATAGAATTTATACCAGAAAAAAAAGTGCCTTTATTTCTAGAATAATTTTCCCTTGGATTGCATTTGCCAGCTTAATAAGTAATTAAATTAATTTCTATTTGTATTATTTGCTGAAATATATGTATTTCCTGGAATAGTCTAAGAAGAAAATGTATCTACATTTTCATTCTGTAGAGCTCTGGGAGGAACATCCAGTCATTGCTGACAAAGCATACTCCCACATATCCCATCATAGTGCAAGGTGCATGCACAGTTCATTTGAAAAACAGCTAAATCTGCTTGACATGTTGTAGTCCCGAACTTCATTATGAGTCCCTTATTTAGAAGTCAGAGCACCCTTCCCCATGGAAACATATTGTAGTTAGCCCTCCCTAACTGCAGGCTCCACGTGCTAGGAATCAACCAACCGTGGATGGAAAGGCTTATGATGGTTGCATCTGTACTGAACATGTACAAGCTTTTTTTTTCCTTGTCATTATTCCCAAAACAATATAGTATGACAACTATACAGCATTTACTCTGTATTAAGTATTATAAATAATCTAGAGATGATTAAAATATACGGGAGGATGTATGTATGTTATATGCAAAGCCTGTGTCATTTTATATAAGGACCTTGAGCATCCGTGGATTTTGGTATCCGCAGGAGTGCTGAAACCAATCCCCTGTGGATACCGAGGGAGGATTCTATAATATTCCCGGGCAAAAGCCCATTTAATCCCACATACAACTGAATGATATGAGTAATGCATGGCCCACAAGGGGAGAACATTTATCTCCCACTGCTCAGGTTTCCTTCTCTGTTTATGGGCCCTCTCTCCTTGTTTGCTCTTTCCAAAGGAAGAAGAGTGGCTGATTGGTTAAAGCCTGCCATTTATGGGGCCTCCTTTCCTGAGTGAGCAGCATTACGGTATTGAAAGATGGTGAGGACAGGCCAGGCACTGTCTCTCAGACCTCTCGTCCTCCCACGCAACTCTTTGGCTTCATGGCCTCCAAGTCTGCTCCCTCTCTCATGCACACTCTCTCTCTCTTTCTCCTTCCCAGGCATACCTGAGCCTATAGTTCCCAAGTCTCGGGTCTAAGATGGGTTCTCCATCAGAGTACCAAGAATCCTTTAATCAGGGTGTTTAAGAAGTGCTTGTGCAGGTTGAGAAATCAGTTCTTAATTTCTCTCATTTACTGGTGATCCTTGCTGGCTATGTCATCAGTCATATGCTGGGGTGAACAGGAAAAGCCAGCATTTAGAACTCCTAAGACTCAACTCCTCTCTTATTCATTATTCCTATGGAACAATTCTTCCTGTGTCCCAGCTGAAGAGGCTGGGGCACATCTTGAGTGCAACCGCCTTTCGTGTCTTGAAGGGGAGACCCTCCCATTTCACAATGACTTGTCTTTTGGAAGAATCTGGTTCTTTCATGGAGGAGTGGTGGTCATGTTTTGTTAGAAGAGGGGGATAAAGGTTGATTTTGGAGAAACTAAGCAAGGTAGGAGAAAGTGTATGTGTGTTCCATTTTTTAAAATTTCATAAAAATGCTTTAACTTATTCTTCTCAGTTCAGAGCTCAAAGATTTAACTGCCCTCCAACCTTAGCGTCACCTGATAGAAACGTATTCTAACACAAACTCTCAATATCGTTTTCTGAGAGAATTCTGGCATTCTTCAAAAACTTGACTAATTTAACTAACGTTACTCTTTCATTCAGTTAAAATAATTAATTTTGTCTCATATTTTTAAAAAATCGAACTATCCTGTATAGACATATGACCTTTCTATTCATAACTAGAATTTTCTTCTTCAATTCATTCTGAAAGCCATTTCTCTCCATGGTCTGTGTCTCATAAGAGCCTTATTTGCTTAAAAAAAAATCATATACGTTATCATTTAACTATTTTCCCTACAAATTTTATAGCCAGTAAAGTGTATTATTGATACTCATATATTTTAACTTTAAAAATTTAATAAAATTTTTAAACCTGAGATTTTCCAGCCTTCCTTTAATATAGCTGGTATTTAAAAACAAGTTTAAATCTATGTGTCATGTCTTACATGCAGTTCAAATACTCGTTAAGGCCATTGTGAGACCTCACCTCCAGATAAGAGGTGACTTGATCCAAGGGCTTAAAGCCTGAGGGACGCCACCTTGTCAATCAACCCTGAGTACCTACCAAAAGCACTTTTAAAACTCTCAGGAATGCCACATTCTTACACACTGTTGAGTGGTTTAGGATTAACACTCACCCAAGCTGGACCAATGGAAGCCACCACCCCTTGCCAGTTCAGTGGCTTTTTTCTGTGGTAGAGACGGGAGTCTTTGGTGTAGTGGGCGGATGACTTCTGTGTGGAAGAAGCTCATCTGCTCTGCTGTGGGAGAGCACGAACATTCTGAGACAAGCAGGGACAAGAGAGGGAAAGAGAAAGCTCTGGGAGAATTTGATCCTGGCTCCATGTACCCGACACCAGGTACACTCTTGCACCTCCCACAGTTACATGAGTGACTCAATTCTCTTTGAAATAGATCACTCCTCTCTTTGAGTTACAGCTAGCTGTAAAAATGATGCTTATTTGCCATATAATATATTTTTTTCAAAGCTCTAAGATTCTTTTTGTTTAGAACAGCTCCTAGGGAGTAGAAATTAAGGTTGTGGCCATCAAAAGCCAAACAGTTGGACCTATGGAAATGTTCAGGTTTTCCTTTGAAGGTTACAGCAACCTTAGACCTAAATCTTGTCATGTGTATTATGCGTATTGCCTAACAGTGTAGCATAGACACATTCCTTGCTTCCTTCAAAAAGGGAGGCATTATACCAATTTCTTGACTTTTCATGTCAAAGATAATGGTAGATTCTCCAAAAAGATTTTATTTGGGTTTGGGAGAAATGCTGTAAAAATCCCATATTTGAGATCAAATAATAAAGATCTAAGGCAGGAGGAACTAGAAAGCTATTCAACCGTTCTATGTTGACTCCTGCTCAGAGAACTTTCTTTTTCCCTAGATAATGTAGACAATCTGCATTGCACTATTTGGACAGGTATTTATTGGTTCTTTGCTCAGAGAGCCACACATATGTATGAGATTACTCATAACTGGTCGCATGTATTAATTTTTAAATATTTTTCCAGTTCCTGCTGGGTTAGAGGGGCATCCTGTTACAGTGGAAAGAACAAGGAATGGATAGACTGACAGACATGGAAAGAGGGAGCACAGGCCAGTGAAGGGGAAACGGATTCATTATGACACAGAGATGTAAAATTCCCTCGCTAAGAACAATGCAACATTAAACAAAATACATTTAAAGATATTGTTTGGTACTTTTCCATTAATTTTTCAAAGGTCTTGACCTCCTAAGAAAAATTTCTGACTAAAAGGGGTTTTCCTCACCACTCAGTTCCTTCTTCTGCTGGGTCCTACAGTGAAACAGTGATCCTATATTTGGCCCTTCAGACAGTTGCCACGGAAATGAGAGCGGCAAACACTTTCAGCTTTCTGGCTTCACTGTGGGATCCAGCGTAGAACATGATTAAGCTGTCAGAGAACCTCCCTAAGTAAAGTTTTACCTGATAAGTAAGAGTTTCCAGAAAAATGGTGACACATATGAGAAGGAAAATAGATTGTTTAACTCACTCTGAAAAATCCCTTTTGATTCATAGACTGTCTACATGGTTGAAACATAAGAAACCATCTCTTTCTCTAATCAGACTCTTCTCAATTCACAGACAAGTACCTCAGGGGGCAAATAAAACCTCCCTGTCTTTGAATGAGAAGGTACCACATTAGCTAAAGGAAAATAGGGTTCGTGAGCGCTGAAGAAATGAGAAAGCAGAATGCTAACAAGGGGTTGACAGAGTGAATGAGAGGGAGGTGATTAAATGCCTTTTAAACCATTTTGAAGGAATATCAAATGTCTTATTTGAAAAAAAAAAAAGAAATCACTGTGGATGTCGAAGAACACTGGCTTTTCACAACTGGAATCAGAGATGTTGTGGAGCTTGAGAGATGTTACTACAATGAAATTGAAACTTTATTTGTATCATTTGTTCCCAGCAAATGAGACCTGGCTTCTTTAGAGATGAGCTCTAGCTATCACTCTGAATCCATTGAGTAGTTCTACTCCATATCGTTGACACCTATGAAACTCTGTTGGATTGAGTAAGGTCAGTGTTCTTCATATTGGGATTAGACAAGAGAAGACCACTCCATGTGGTACCATGGCTGCAAATGAGAGAACTGATCAGCAGAAGCCAATATTTAGACAGCTACTTGGAAGAAGACTTTCCAGATATTGCTAGAATAGGAAAAAGAAGTGACAATTTGAAAAGATTGTACCCTCTCTCTTCCATTTGGGATTTTTAAGCTCTTTTAGTTAAAAATATCCCATCATCTGTATACTTGCTGGTGGGTGTCTAAATTATTGCATCCACTTTGGAAAGCTATTCGGAAATATCTAGAAAAGTTGAAAATGCAGATTCCTTACAACCCAGCAATTTTACTACTAGGTGGCAGCTACAGACTGAATTGTGTCCCTCAAAATTCATATTTTGAAGCTCTAACCCTTAATGTGACTGTATCTGGAGATAGAGTCTTTAGTAGGTAATGAAGTTTAAATGAGGTTATGTGGGTGGGGCCCTAAATTGATAGGATAAGAAGATGTAGAGATCTCTCTGTCTGTCTCTCTCTGCCATGTGGGACATGGCTAGAATGTGACCATCTACGAGCCAGGAAGAGAGCTCTCACCAGAACCCAACCACACTGGCACCCTGATCTTGGACTTCTAGCCTCTACAACTGTGGAAAATAAATTTCTGTTGTTTAAACCACTCAGTCTATGGTATTTTGTTATGGCAGCCTGAGCTAAGACAGTGGCTATCCTTGAAAAGCTCTTATGCCTGTGCATGAAGGAAATGTAAGAATGCTCATTATAGTGTTGTTCCTAATAGTAAAAATATGGAAGCTAACTTCCCGTAGAGAAATAAATACATAAACTTCTTCTTCACATGACATAATTCTATAGAGCCGTTGAAATGAATGAATAATATTAACATTTATCAATGTAAATAAATCTCAAAAATATAATGTCAAATAAAGAAATCAAGCTGTAAAAATATATTTATACATGCTTTCACGTAAATTTTGAAACACCTAAAGCAATAGTTTATAATTTTAGGGATACAGACTTGTATGGTAAACATACAAACATGCTGAAAGTGAGGATACACACCAACTACTTCTGAGAAGGGAGGGAAAGATGATTGCAGAGGCAAGGGAGTGACTTTTGCTATATCTGTTCTGTTTTATTTCTTAATAAGAAATGAGATTTGTGTCAATTTCTGTAAATTGTTCACATCTTTTAAATCTGGGTGGTAAATGCATTGTGCCTGCTACATTATTTTCCATAGGTTTCACATATTTCATAAATAAAAGATGTTTTCCCTTATCATCTGAGTTTTTCGCAGTACAAAAGTCCTTTTCAGACAGTTAGTTTTCTTATCCACCTTTTATATATGCTGCAGTAGAAAGCCCAGAGAAGTTAGGTGACCTGGCCAAAGTGTGCAATCTAGTTAAACAGTGACTTGAGGATTAGAAGCTAGTTGTCTGTCTTTTGCCGTGGAGCACTCTGTATGTCTGTTAGTTATGTGCTATAGAGACAATGACTCCAAATTTATCATCTAAGCCAGAAATAAGCTAGATCATGTCCAGTCGTGGAAGAGCACGTTTGACCCCTCGGACCTTTTCTGTCCCTCAAATCATACTGCGCAGTTGATGTTACTTATTTTGCTTACTCACAGGCATCAGCCCGACTTAGGAGAGTTCAGATATTCCACTTTTGAAAAAAAGGATATAAGGAAACAAGACTACTGATCTGGAAATTTGCTGAAACAATTGAGAAGTTGGCAGAAGCTTTAAGATGGAGGTTTTACTAATTATAATCAATTTTGGCTAAAAGATTTTAATTAGGACATTTATATTGTTTGTAAGATAGATTTTTATCACTGTTCAACTTAGATATACAGCATGAAAACTAGTAGTTACTTATGCTGAATTTCCAAATTAATCTAAATAATTGTATTTCTGAAAAATGAGTGACATGAAGGATTCCATGATATAATATTGAAACAATGGGTAGGAAATATTTAGGGATATTAAGAATAAATTTTGTTTCTATAACACTTAACATATCCAGACAAAAGTAAGCATTGGTTAACACATGCTCTTTATCACATTTTACATAGTTGGGGCAAGGAATTTTGGCTGCTGCAGTTACATACTACCAACCCACTTCAACACCTGACGGGATTCTATAACCTACATTTCATGAAAAATAAATAAAAAGGACTTGAAAAGAAAAGACTGAACTTATTTTGAGAAATAATGACTAAATACGCAACTTAGGCATAATTTCATAATACAAATTTACCAAAAACACATAGTTGGAGAGAGGTGATGTTATTCATACATAGTGGCTGGCACGCACACACACACACATATGCTACAGGCTTAGCCAGCCATAGGTAAGAAGGTAATCTCAATTCTTGTTCAAATTAAATTGCTGTCTTTTTTTGTTATCTGGGTTTTGCTGATTCTCTAATGTGTCCCAAAATATTCTCATCTGTTGCCTCCATCATCAGAGCCCCTATCTCTATTTGAAAAAAAAAAAAAAGCTCAGCCTCCTGCTTATCTGACTCTTCAAAATTCATTTTAAATCCTGTCTTAATAAATAATATTCCTAATCTCTCCTTTCAACATGCTTGGCAAAACATTTGTGTGCTCTGTGTCTTCTGCCAGATGCCTGGATGATGTTCCCCCACTGGGTTGATGGAAGGGATGTTTTAACTCTCATCCTTTGGGCAGAAGAGTGCCTGTTTGACTGGGTTAGCAGTGAGGACCTGAGGACCGTGACACTTCCTGCATCCCACCATTCAACACTCCTCAGCGCGTGGCAGTTCAGGGGTGTTTAGTAAGTGACAGCGTGTGGTTGCTGCTCGCATTTATAAGTGTTTACTTTGTTATTTTTATATGGTGTGATATTTGATTTGTCCACAATATATTTCCAAGAGAAGTAAAATGTACTTACATATTTCTAATAAAAAGACAGAAAAAATAGTGTGACACAGTGCACCTATATATTTTTTCATCTCCTTAAAATTAATTTAAAGGACCTTATTCCCAAACATAATTTGACTTTGGGTGTTTTTTTGTATATGTCAGTTTTTCCCAAACTGAATTCTATAGAACTGTGTTAACTCTTTTTGTTAAGTGAGAAGAAAAAAGAGTGTTCTGTTTTCAAGTAAACTGATATATATAGGGTTAGAACAAATTAGATTCATCTTTGAAGGTCTCAGAGTCTAGATGTGACTATCCATTATGCAGCACAAGAGATGCTAAAGTACACAGTGTGGCAACACCCTTCCTTCCTTTTGATGTCGTATTGTAGAATGCTTCTTAGTATCACCAGGACGCTGTATTTATTCATCTTTAGGCAAATTATATATATTTTGACATATACTTCTAGTATATTTTATATTAGCTTCCTAACCTAGTTTTAAATGCAATTGAATTTTTTACTTTTTCTTTAAATTATAAAATTTATGTTCATGAAAATTCAAACCATACATATGTATGGAGAATAATGCTCTCCTGAGTCACACTCTCTTCCCTCAGAAGTAATCATTGTGAATAGTTTAGTGAGTCTCTTTTTAGTCATTTTTATATAAAATAATTTAATTCCTACCTCATAGAGTCAGAGGGAAATGGTAAACATCTTCAAAACTGGATTGGAGAGAAAAAAATCTTTTAAAAAAATCTTCAAATAATACATTTTTCCCTGATAATTCCACAGCTTACATTTTGAATAATGTCAGATTTGCTTTTAAGTGAAACTCTTGACGTTTCATTAACATAAGTAATTAGTTACCAAGGAAGTGGGATAAAGAATACAATTTCTATAGATTTTTCCCTAAATGGTGCTGGATAAATTACATCTTTAACTTTGATCTTTCTGTAAATCCTTCACTAATTTATGTGAAACCATCAAAATAAGCATAAATCAAACCACACGTTCGTCCCCAAACTGAGACAAGACCTCAACGCCCTCTAGTGGGGCGACCTCCGTGCTCCATCACCTGTGACCAGCCCTGCTTCCAGCGGGTAAGGTGAAGTGAACCGCTCTTAGTGTTAGAACAGTACTTCCCTCTTCCATTCATGTAACAAGTATTTAAACTTGTACTTCAAGTTTTCCGATTAAAATGAACCATCACCAAGAAAGCAAGGGAAAATTATTAGGGGGGAGTACCCAAAGATAAAATATCAAGCAGTAACTTTTATCACTATAATCAGTCTCTGACCTTCCAAGTTATCTGCTTGTCTTGACGACCTACTCTTGGCCACATCATGACTCTCTACCATTGAATTTACCAAGACTTAAATCTATTCTTTCATTTAAAAAAAAGAAAAAAATTTGATCTTTTTCTTTGCGTTCACTTCTCCGTATTTATCAGTTTCCTTGAGTATTACATCAGTTACTTTTCTGAACAACAATAAAAAAGGTTCAGTAACCACTGATGTCACTTTTCTGCTTTTATCCCTCTGAGAATATGGGCTCTCAGCCTCCCCTGCTTAAAAGATAACACCTGCTCCAAGGGATGATGAGCGCAGCCTCGCAAGAGCCAAAGGCCTGACTCAAAGCCCACATGAGCAATTTACTGTCCACGTGTTGTTGAGCCAGTCACTCAGATTCTCTGTATCTCAGTTTCCTCATCTGTAAGGTCAGAATGACGATAACAGTATCCAGTAGGACTTAAGAAAATCCATGTACAGGAGGTAGAACAGTGCCCAACACATAGTAAGCACTCAGTAGCAGTCACTTAATGTTACTATTTCATCAGAGTCCTGTGAATAAAAATAAGACAGCATGAAGGAAAGATTTGAATCCAACCTCTTTTGCAAAACCAGATGCAGCTATTCATTAGTCAGGCCCTCACCTCCCCCTGTTTAAAAGATTGCAGTGGCCTCCTAACTGGCCTTTCAGCCAGCGGTCTCTCCCAATTCCAGTCCACTGTCATCAGTCAGATTTATTTTCTTAAAAATAATGTTGACATTTCTGGTTCAGGATATGATGAGCTAATCTTCCTGCTGAAAACAACTATAAAAGCTAATATATGAAACAACTGTGTGAAGGAACTGGAAAGCACCCAATTCAGGCAGGATTGGAAAGGAAAGGCTACAAGCCTTGAAAGAAGAGAAGCACTGGAGGGGAGCTCCACACCCACCATGACTTCCCCCTGAGAACATTTTCCAGTTCACAAAATAGGGAAAAGAGGCCCCAAACAGAAAGGCAGGAGTCTAACTCAGGAGCTGAGGAGAAACAGGTTGGAATTTGGGACTACCAAAGTGTCTAGGACTTGAGAGGAAAAGTTATAGAGAGCAAGGATTCAAGGTGACGTGAAATGAAAACTCGTCTACATCCTCCTTCCCCCCATCACTGGCTAACTCCTTAGTTACACATGCCTGGAGTGAGACTCCAAAAACCCCAGCAGAAAACAGCATCTGAGAGAACAAAGAGCTGAGCAAAAGTTTAATTAAATAGCTGTGCAGTGCTGCCCAGACAAGACGAAGAGGGGCAGGAGGATTGTCAGTAAATATCCTGGGCTTTCAGTCAAGACACAGAAGTGTTATATCCTGGGAGTAAGAGCAAACCTAAAATAGAAAAACTGTAATAACGACTAAAGCCATCTCCCAAAAGAATCAAAATGATCCTCCTGTATTTTACATACCTGCTGGAAGAAAGCTGAACCTTCTGTGGAGAAAGATAACAGCATTTATAGCCTCTCCAATTTTTCATCTACAATATCTGGCTTAAAAAAAAGGGCCAGGCCCCGTGGCCGAGTGGTTAAGTTCGCACGCTCCGCTGCAGGCGGCCCAGTGTTTCGTTGGTTCAAATCCTGGGCGCAGACATGGCACTGCTCATCAGACCACGTGAGGCAGTGTCCCACATGCCACAACTAGAAGGACCCACAGGGAAGAATATACAACTATGTACCGGGGGGCTTTGGGGAGAAAAAGGAAAAAAAAATTAATTAAATTTAATTTAATTAAAAAAAAGGGCCAAATAACTGAAAGCCACAATTTAAAAGAACAATAAAAATAGACCTAGAGAAAATTAAAATATTGAAATAAGCAGATAGAGACTTTAAAATAAAGATAATGTGTTTAATGAAACTGAAGAAAGTATGGAGAATTTCAACAAAGACCTGGAATCTATTAGATATGACAGAACAGAGAACTTCTAGTAAACTGGAAAACAAGTCAGGAACTATATTTAGTTTAAAGCACATAGAGAAAAAGGGATAGAAAATACAAAAAAGAGTATGAGAGATATATGAAGAACAGTGATAAAGTCTAACATGAATGTAACTAGAAATAGAGAGGAGATGATGGTTCAGAAACAACATTTGAAGAAATACTGGCTCAAAATGTTTCAAAGTTGATAAAAGACACCAAACCACAGAATCAAGACACTTTATGAACCTCACATAGAATACTAAAAGTATAAAGAAAGCACACTTGGGGACATCATAGTTAAGCAGCTAATAACCAAGACAAACAGAAAAATCTTAAAAGCACTCAGAGAGAAAAAAAAACCCACACATTACCTTCAAAGAAGCAAAAGCTTACTTTTCAACAGAAATTATGGAAATCGGCACATCAAGGAATGGCATTAAAATGCCAAAATGAAAAAAATACCTTACCTCTCACCTAGAATGCTATACATAGTAAAAGTATTAATCAAAAAAAGAAAGCAAAAATTGATGACTTTTCAGACGAACAAAGCTGAGAGAATTTGTCTCATCAGTACATCTTCACCACGACAAATACCAAAGAGTTATTCAGGCTGAAGAAAATGATCCCAGAGGGACCCACCACCTTGCAAAAAGAAATGAAGAGCACCAGAAAGGGCAGGTAGGTAATGCTGATGAATGTAGACTGGTTTATAAAAGACAAAAAATTAATGTCTTGTAGGAATTTGAATATATAGAGAAGTAAAATATATGACAATACCATGATAGATGAGAGACATAAGTAGAGTTAAACTATTGTAAAATTCTTCTATTTGGGAGGAATTGGTAAAAGGGCTAATTAAAGGTAACCGTAGGGGATGGCCCAGTGGCATAGTGGTTAAGTCCATGTGCTCTGTTTCAGTAGCCTGGGGTCCATGGGTTCGATCCCAGGTGCAGACCTACACACCGCTCATCAAGCCATGTGCTGGCGGCATCCCACATACAAAATAGAGGAAGATTGGCACAGATGTTAGCTCAGGGCCAATCTTCCTTATGAAAAAAATAATAATAGTTAAAAAAAGTTAAACTGCAATAAGTCTAAGATGCATGTTGCACTCTATTATTACTTAACAAACCCCTGCAAAATTTACCAGTTTAAAACAATCACAGCATTTATTTTGCTTACAAATGGGCAATTTAGGCAGGGCTTAGTGAGGACATCTTGTCTCTACTCAGCATCAGCTAGGGTGGCTCCAAGGCTGGATGCTGGAACCATCTGAAGGCTTGCTAACTTACCTGTCTGGTAGTTGATACTAGCTGAGGGCTGGAACCTCTGTGGGACTATGCCCAGAACACCTATATGTGATAGTTCCATGTGGCTGCCTAACATAGCGTGGTGGCTGGGTTCCAAGATTGGGAGCTCAGAAAGAGAGCCAGGCAGAAGCTAAATCACCTTTTCTAACCTATCATCAGAAGTCATACAGTGTCACTTCCACTACATTCTACTGATTAGAAGCAAGTTACTAAGGACAACCCATATTCAAAGGGAGGGAAACTAAGATTCTTCCCTTTGATGGGAAGAATGTCAAAGAATTTGTGGATGTGGTTTAAAAGCACGAGAGTAATTTTCAACAATTTTCAAATAATTGTTATTATACTGATGACATTCTCTAACAACAATGTAATTCAGTTATAAATCATTATCAAAAAGCAGTATTTAAAAATTCCTCATATGTTTGGAAAATAAAGAACACACATGCATTAATAGCCCATTGGTCAAATGATAAATCAATGAAAATTAAAACCTACTTAGGATCAAATCACAGTAAACCTACTGCATATTAAAATGTCTATTTAGAGGGGATGTTTTGAAGAAAAATTTTACCTCTGGTAAAAATAACAGGAAAAAGACTGAACATTAGTAAGAGAAAGAAGCAAATTTAAAAGTAAAAAACAAAACAATATAGAGAAAGAAAGAGGAAATAAAGGTAAAACTAAAATTAATGAAATAGAAAACAAAGATACAATAGAGAGGCTAAACAAAGTCAAAAATTTGTTGTTTGAAAATTCTAATAAAACTGACAAACCTCTAGCAAGACTGATCAAGGAAAAAATAGGACACAAATAAACAATGCTCGTATTGAAAAGGGGACATAACTAAGATGCAACAGAGATATATTTGGTTGAAAATGTTTTTGTATTTACTACCAACGTAGTTTCTTTCCAGTCTTGGCTCTGATGATTACAAAGGCATGGAAAACAAAGGAAGGTTCACTGGATCCTCTTACACTTGAATGCTTGGCAGCCCTCCCTCTCTAGTATTTCAGTGTGTTGGCTCATCAACTTCCCTCACTCCAGGACTGTCTCCACATTACTAGTTTAAATGAGACAAAATCATGATGCCTAACAATGTGGACATGAATGTTTTTTAAAATTTTTTATTGAAGTACAACACTCACACAAATGCACAAGCCAAATAAACATCTCAATGGATTAAGTCAATGTAAACAATTATGTAATTACCATACAAACCAAGATACATGAAGTAGCCAACACTAGAAATCCCCTGCAAGCCCCCTCCTACTACTTCCTTCCTTTTCCCCATGGTAATCACTATTGTGATGATCAGAATTAGACTACAGTCTAGTAGGAGTACTATGGTTTTTATGAGAATAAATACTGTTAAAAGATGAATCATTACCATCTTACTGTTACATAGTTTGAACATCTGTAGAAACCATCTCATGAAGTAAACTTTTAAAAATTTAAAATCTGAACAATAATCAAAATCACAAGACAACAGGAAAATGCATGCAGCACATATGACAAAGATTAATTTCCTTTGTATATAAAGAGCTCCTACAAATCAATAAATTTTAAAAATCCAATAGAAAAATAGGCAAAGGACATGGATAGGCAATAGACAGAAAAGAAAAAATAGATCCTAAACATGAAAAGACAAATGCCTCTCATAAGAGAAATGAACATTAAAATTACAATGAGATATGACTTGCGACTTGTCAGATTGGCAGAAATCAAAAAGTTTGGTGATACTTTATCAAAGAGTGGGCATTTTCATTTACTGTTGGGAATGTAATTTGGCAAAAATCTTTTTAGAAGGCATTATCAATATAAAAAATGTTTAAATTAAATGCATGTAGATTTTGACCCAACCATTTCACTTCTAAGAACTAATTCTACAGTTATACTCACATCTATACAATAAGGTTATTAATTTAAGCAAAAGATTAGAAATAAAGTCCATCAATAAAAGACTGTCAAATAAAATATAATCTATACAGTGGAATGTTATATAGCCATTAGAATGAGTCATTTTATTTGTATTGTTCCAGTACTATCCCTAAAATACATTAAATGAAAAAATTAATACATACAATATATGTAGTATGCTATCATTTGTGGAGAAAAATCTATTCTATATACACGTGCATATATATATGCATTCTCTGCAATGATTCATAAGAAACTGGTAAAAATAACTGTCTACTGGGAGAACTGAGGCTTCACTGGGAAAGAGACTTTTATTTAGAATTCTTTGAACTTGATATGTATTTTTACGTTCATTACCCAGTTAAAATATATATTTTAAAAACTTAAAGGCCATAATTTTCACATATAAAGCATGTTTAGTAGGTACATTTTTTAGCAGGAAATGCTACATAATTAGGAATTAAAGATAGTGTGAAACGCTTAAGAATATTCATGAGCATATGCCATTCTAGCTTCAATCAAATAATGAAAACCTCTCTTGTGTTGACAAAACGAGAAACTTCAGTTGAGCTAAAAATGAACCAGGTTGGGCAATGAAAGCTACATTTTCTACAAGCCTTTCGTGCTCCAAAGACCATTACTTGGGTTTAGGAATTTTGTGTCCAGCAAGTAGCATCTGTCACCCATTATCAGGAACAGAAGTCTGAACACTTCTGCCCATTGCATCTTGGTATCAGAGTCGCCAAGGAAAACACAATGCAGTCAGTACTGGAAGGAACAGTGCTTTGCTCATATAGAGGAGACAGCAAGATCAGCTTCAGTAGAGAGTGTTGGTTTCCCACGGCCAGCAGTTCCCTCCCAGAAGCCAACGCAGAGCAGTTGGCCTGCTCACACCCCTCTTGTTGCATAGCAGAAGACCCCATCCCCCGCCTGAAGTGGACTGATAGAGCAGTGGGGTTGGCCAGGTTTCATATGACATATATGCTTAAGCAGAACAAAGTACACATTGAGCCTGAAACAGAAAAAGATATTCACAGACAAGGTGACAAGTCCAGCACAAGCTATAAGGACTCTCTCGGTAAGCAAGTGTTCTAGTCCCAAAGCCCATTCTTATACAACCCAGTACGAGTCAAAAGACTGCACACAAGAGACTGCCTTTCCCAACAGTTTGGCTCTTTCATAGAAAACAAATAAAGCTAAATTACAAGAGAGTCATAGAATTGAATGACCTAGAAAATAGGCACTTAATTATCCTGAGAGCTTTTATCCATAGGGGAGCAGCATAATGAAGAATAAGGCTACAAGATTTAGAATCCATGTTTTATTTATCTATGGGCAATTCAACAATTTTTAAACTTAAGTTCTCCAAACTTTAGTTTTCTCACATGTAGTAAGATGGAACTAATACTACCAGCTTCCCAGTTGTAATATATAAACTGAGATAACATATGTAAAATCTCTAGCACCTGTCCTAGGACAGAGGTATTAAATAAATCCAAACTTCTAGGGTCAAACTTACAGGGAAATCTGGGTGATACAAATGCTTTGAATTTCTTTATAAAAAGAAAATTAGCAAATGATGTAGTTTCCAGTTTTATTTAAGACTTTACATATCTGAATAACTTACTAAAAACCAAATGCTCATCTGTTTTTAAAGAGTTGCACAAAAGGAAAATAATAGGGAAAGTAATGGCTTGTTTGCCAAATTGATTTCGATGTGGGGCCAATTTCATTAAACTTAAAAAAATTCTAAGTCTTTTGACCCTGGGACTCTAAAAATAGCAGTTGGAATTAATATGTTCTTGGATTCATGGTTCCAAAAAGTCATTTACATTTTCTTTGTTTCATGATGCTGTAGATTTAACAACATATTGGTAGAAACATGTAACTACTCACATGGATTAAACATCAAGAGACCAATTTGTGTATATAAACTAAAAACTAAAAATGAATACATTCAGATATTATGGAACTGTATAACAAATGTAATTTGTTCACTTTACAGAAGGAACAAAAAAGAATTAATAAAGAGTGGTCTTTTTCATTATTTTCAAAAATTCTTCCTCATTTATTCCTCCATCCCCGTCACGATCAGCTTCATCAAGAATTTCCTGTAAAACGAAATGTTAAATATGATATGTGAAATCTATAAAAGTGAATAATGATATAAATGAATGTTCAAATACATACTCCAAACCAAATTTTATTTTAAATGTATTTATGAGTACAACTAAAGAATATAACTATAAATTATATGTTACATATGTTTTATGTTATATATGTTTTGTATGTTATATATGTAAATTTTAAAAAATAACATCTACCTGAAGTTCATCATCTGTTAAATTTTCCCCTAGTTCCTTAGCAACCCTCTTGATGTTGGTTAGTGTTATGCTTCCAGTCCCATCATCATCAAATAATTTGAAAGCCTTCAGTATTTCTTCTTTTTCATCTTTCTCACTCTTTATGAAAACAGAAACAACTAAATGTCATTAGTCTTTCATTTATCCTATCAAGCTGGACTTAGAGGTCTTTGAGGTCTACAGCAGCAACGTACCAGGTAGCTGAGCTCTGACTTTATGTACTGCTCTGACTTTTAACAATTATTCCAGTGCACTCACATCTGCCCATCCACGTATGTAAACTCAGGGTTTATTAAAGCGGAAGAGGCACAGGGTGGTAAAGACAATGTATCTCTTATTAACTCCAGTAATTGAGATCCATGACCAAAAATGCAAGCTCCAAGAGAACAAGGAGGCTGTCTCATTCAACGCTCCCTAGAACAGTGCCTCGCCAAAACATACAATAAATGTTTGCTGAATTCAAGGCTTCAAAATGCTGGCCCCATTCTGTCTATCTAGCCATGTATCCTCATTCATGGGAATGAGCCATGTCCATCAGCCATGTAGCCATTATTGCCTAATGAAAAACCTCTTCTCCACCCTGGACAGTCTTCATTACTACCCCGAAAACATCTTTATTTTGCTATTCCTATCTATCTAAATCCCACCCATCTTCAAAGACTGAGCCAAGTCTTCCTCTATGAAACCTCTGATTGCTCCAGCCAAAAAATGTAGGAGGCTACTGCTTGTATTTCTTTGAAAAACAAAATCACTAATGTACCATTTTTACACTCATTATGGCAAAAAAATCTTCAAAATTAATGGTGCCAGTTCCTTCTGTGTCGATTTCAGCTATCATTTTTTTAATTTCTTCTTTCTTTGGTTCAAATCCTAAGGCTCGCATTGCAATCTGAAATAGGAAGCAAACAAATTATAATATGCCGCAATCTCATTCCTAGCTTTTAAATGACTTATTATTAATTACTAGATTCTCTCTTTTTTATACAGACTAGGCATAAACATAGAAAGTCGGTGAACAGGCCTAGGTTCCAATCCTACTGTGCCATAGGATAGGTCGCTGTCACACCCCAGACTTTGGCCTACTCATTTATAAAACAAGAATAAAATGTTTTACAAGGTATTGTTTTGTTAGTGCAGGGCAAGTGAATACACCGACAGTGTAGGTGTGTGCACTGAAGAGACTTTATATCAAGCTTTCAGAAGACTACTGTTAAAGACTGAAAAATTGCCACAAATGATAGTTTTTAAAATGTTTTAGAATTAGAAGCAATTTCAGAACCTTCAACTCTTTCACATCTATGGTTGCAGACCCATCAACATCAAATAAATCAAAGGCCTCTTTAATTTCTTGCTTTTGGGTTTCATTCAATTCAATTTTTGCTGCTCTTTTCCTCCATTGGTCTGAACTTGTGTGGTAGCTGGACGCCTGTAATAAATACACACATGGGTGAAAGATAAACTATATAACTGGAAAAGTTACCAGAACCAGAATAATTGATAATGAACTAATTATATCTAATAAATAAACGTTTCCAAGCATCCTATTCCCTACTATATAATGAAACTCAACAACTTGCCCCTTTTCCCTTTGCTAACATTTGTGCTTTTAGTTATTAATATCTTGATGGAAAGCCTGGTTCTTCTTTACTAGTTAGGTTTTTCCTTAAAACTGGTGCCTTTTGAGAGGGAGAAGAGGCAAAAGAAGGTATGCTGGAACAGTAGATGGTGTCATGTCAGAATACAATTAGCCTTACTCAATCCGTCTGAAAAGTGGTCGTTTAAGGAATATTTACCTTCATATATGCCTATATGTCTCACAATAAAATTTGTTTATTTTGTGGGATATGCTTGATTGGAACATAATATCCTTTTCACCTTATTCTAGCATACTCTTCTATATTACAGAAGCTGAGGAACGAAAAAGTACATTTTCCAAGTAAAAAACTACTCCAGGGATCTAGATAAGAATACATGTCGGGCCATCCATCAGTATCCACCGTACATTTGGAAGCTAGAGGTCACCTTCCTGCTATTTGCCATTTCCCGCTGGCAAGCAAGGCCATGGAATTACTCCTGGGGTTATTCTGCAGCCTCATTTTGGTATCCTGTCTCCAGCTTTGAGCTGAGAAGCAGTGGGGGACTAGACTCCTTGTTCCTGTGTACCAGTCGCCAGCTTCACGTGCAGGTGTTGGCTGTGGCAGCGGCAGATGCTTGATCCCTGGACTCCAGACACACTGGTGCGGTCCTTGACTAAGTAGTGCCAGCGGCAGCCTTCAGATTCCCCACTTCCCCAGCAGTGGCAGAGTTTGTAGCTCCGCCGGCGAGTCAGTTTTCAGAGTTCAGGACATCTTTCCTAGAGGTCCAGGCCGTCCAACAGTTCTTAAGCATCTTAATCTCTGTATTCAATTCCTCTCTGGTTAAAGAGTGGTTTCTGTGTTCAACACGGAACCTATTGCAGACTGTTGCTATTAGCAGTTGATCGGGTGGATGAGGGAAAAAAAGGAAGAACCCCTGTTCCCCAGGGAAAATGCGCTTCTATTTGGCTACGAGAGGAGGCGTTACTGACGACACTCGAGGATCACGATAAAGACGCGAATAAGACATATCATAAACTAAACAAAATTCCTTCCTTGCTCCGAGGGGAAACCAGCCCCAGCGGGAGATTACAGCCTCGCACTCACCATGGCCCCAGCCAGTGTCCGCAGCTTAGAGCCCGGACCTCACCTGCCGCTCCGCAGCCCAACAGCAGCCTCCTCCGCTCGAAAGCCGTTGCTAAGGCCGCTCTCGCAGACCTCTCGTTCAGCCCCGCCCACCCGCGTGCACATACTGATTGACAGTTATCCCATCCAATGGGCAGGAGAAAAGGCCCTTGAGGCCAGCCCCCTCACTCTTCTCTCTACCAATAGCCTAACGCTGTGCCTTTTACTGCCTACAGTTAAACGGAACTTTCCGTCTGGTTTCTTAGCGACCAGGTCCTCAGCCCCGGCCCGCTTGCTCCTCTTCGCACATGCGCAAACTGCGTGCGAGGAAGGAGTGGGGCGGGTCTTCGCCCCGGCGCCTTAGGGTGGTTGTGCCCGCCGGATGCTCGTCTGGTGGTGGGAAGCCCTGGACTGGAGCCTCCCGTGGGCATGGAGAACAGACCGAGGTTAGTAGGGAGGTGCTTCCACCGGCTGCTGTCTTTGGTGAAGACGTAGGGAGCCCTTGTTTGCTTTTCTGACCTCTTAGGGCCGGGAAAGGATGAGAATCTAGGGCCTGGTAAGCCTGGGTGTATTGGTACAGCTTTGAGCGGAGAGGACTGCTCTTTCCATGAGCCTCCACAGTGCCTGGCTCTTGGCCTTTAGCCACTTCCCTCCTCCCTGGTTCGCAGGGATTCTGGCCTGGAAGGCAATGGCATTTCTTTATAGGAGGGGTGTGGTGCGGCGATGTACTTGGAAGGAGGTGGGTGTGGGGGCAGGATGGGTCTTGGGATGCCCTTGAAGCCTCACTGCATAGGAAAGAGTTTTGACCAGGATTGTGTTTATTTGTAGGGTAGGACTTTGGCCCCACCCCTCATCACTCTCAGACATCTACCTGACTCCTCGCTGACCACTCTCACCTCCAGCCATGCCATTGGCTGAATCCCAAGATCTCAACCCTACCCGGGCGTAGATCCGCGCTCTTGAGCCACACACAGGTGGCCTGATAATCCAGCTGACTCAGTAACAGCCGAGATTCAGATGCCCAGACAGCCGCTGTAAACCAGCGCAAATTCTTGTCCAGAGAGCCGGGCTTGCTGGCTCTGCCAAGTACTGAATCTGGTCATGGACCAACTAAAGAGTGGGGGAGAAGGACTGAGGTGGATCCTTCACTTCCTAGTAGGAATGAAAAGGTGATAGTCTCTTGAAACTTACAGATCAAGACTTTTTGTGACTCCTGCAGTGCCTTCTCTAAATACTTTATTTTTTAAAATCAGACTGGATTCTCCAGCAATGGATTCAGGAAGAACATTAACTTTCACCTGGTCTTTTTCCTTTGTCTCACTTATCTCATTGAAGTAGAGCAGGAAAAACGTGCAAAGCACATTCTTGAAGCAGTCTCCCAAGTCGCTGTTCCTACTTTAGTAAGTAGGAACATGACACATTTTCCAAAACCATCATGCCATCTTGTTCACATTATGTCCCAGGCAGACACCCAAGCATTGTAATAATTGATTTAAAAAAACTCATTAGGATTCTGGAAAATAGGTAAGGTTATTCTAATATTAGAAGTGATTTTTCCGTATAAAGTTACCCCAGTGGAAATTAATAGGATGCAAATTCAAGATATTTTGTGAATTAAGTAAAATTTTCAGTCTCTTAATTATAATATATTGATTTTTCAGGCCATTAATCTCACTTGAAAAATTGCTCTTGATAAATTTCAAGAACATACACTTCATCTTTACTACTAATATTAAAGGGATTTCTGAGACCCAGAAATGAATAAGTGACCAAATATATAGAACCAGATTCTAATTTCTAGGCTCTCCTGGATCAAGTTTGATCTCATGTTAATTAAAAGGCTGAATAGTATGTTAACCTGCTTTTATATCACTCTATGATTTAGGCTCTTATATTTGGGATATTAACTTCTAGTAAAAGTGATTTTTTAATTATAGGCTCAGATTGCAATTTCTAGGTGGCAGACAGGAAGTACTCAGTCCTAAAAAAATAGCTATTACTAATCTAATCGTACTATAGAACATTGATAATAATAATAATCATCTAGGAAAATATTAAACACGTTAGCACTCTTAAATCTCCCAAATTTATTTATACTCTCTACGGGTCATGTACTATGCCAACTATTAGGTGAAAGGAACTGAGTGTAGAATATAAAGATGAATAAAAGCAAGGAACCCACAGATTAGTGGGGGAGATAGGCAGAGACATAAATATAGTGTTTTAAATTCAGGGTGCTAAGTGCTTTAGCAGATCTGTGTAGAAAGTGCTTTGGAAGCACAGGAAAGAGATGCTACTTCCCAGAGCACTGGAGAAGGCTGTATCAAAAATGTGGCCTTTGCCTTTGGTCATGAAAGATGTATAACATTTGCCAAGGTGAAGAAAGGGTAGGATATTCAAATCAGAGTTTAGCATGTGCAAAAAGGAAAATGAATGTATGTTCTAATGTGTCAAAATCATGGGGTTTCTAAGGAAAGGTGGAAGATGAGTCTTTTAAATTGAGATCAGATTATAGGACACCTATGTCAACCTAGGGAGTAAAGACTTTATTTTCTAATAGATAAATAGACGTTTTTAGGAAGTGGAGTGATTAGGTTTGTGCTTTTCAAAGATGATTCTGACAACCATGTGAAGGAGGAACCATTTTGGAAGCAATTAAAGGGCCTCAACTAAGGCAGTTCTGAAAAGGATTCCTGCCAACTCTAAGAGTAGTTGAACCGTAAATTTACGGTGGAGGAATACTGACAGTGGCGTGTGTTTAATCTTGTTTCAGTTTTGTACTTAAATCTAAGATAACAAATATAATGAAAACCATTCATGCATTCAGTCATCAAATATTTATTGAGTGCCTGCAGTGTGTTAGACTATATTCTTGTATGTGGAATGTCTCAGTGGCTAAAATTGCCCTCCTGGGAGTTACATTCTAACAGAGGGAGATAATCAATAAATAATAAATAAATAAGTAAACTATGTACTATTTTATAAGGTGATAAGTGTTATGGAAATGAAGAAAGTAGAGCAGATAAAGGGAATCCAGAGTCTAGAGGGAAAAGAGAAGTTTGCGAAGTGTTAAATAGGGTGCTCAGGGTAGGCCTCATTGAAAAGGGGGAAATTTGAGTAAATATTTAAAGGTGGTGAGGCAGTAGATTTCTTGGGGAAGAGCATCCCAAGAAGAGGAGCCTTTCAACTGGACAGAAACACTAAGGTGGGGAGCATAACTTGCGTGCTCCAGACATAGAGAGCAGGGCTGAGCAGAGGGTCAAAGGGTGTAGTCGTAGGAGACAAAGAGGGGCCAGAGGCAGGAGTGCACATGATCAGGGCACTGT
Organism: Equus quagga; assembly: GCF_021613505.1. Lineage (NCBI taxonomy): Eukaryota > Metazoa > Chordata > Mammalia > Perissodactyla > Equidae > Equus > Equus quagga. Next base: position 15,401,400 of record NC_060269.1, read on the forward strand.
CAGGACTTTGACTTTCACTCTGAGTGAAATGAGAAGGCTTTGCAGGATTTTAAGCAGAGGAGTGAAAGGATCTGAGTTAATTTGTTTTTTGAGAAAGATTAGCCCTGAGCTAACATCTGCCGCCAAGCTACCTCTTTTTGCTGAGGAAGACTGGCCCTGAGCTAACATCCGTGCCCATCTTCCTCTGCTTTATATGTGGGACGCCTGCCACAGCATGGCTTGACAAGCGGTATGTAGGTCCGCACCCAGCGTCCAAACTGCCGAACCCTGGCCCGCCAAAGCGAAACATGCAAACTTAACCACTCTGCCACCAGGCTGGCCCCCAAGATCTGAGTTATTTTTTTTTTCCTTTTTCTCCCCAAAGCCCCCCAGTACATAGTTGTATATTCTTCGTTGTGGGTCCTTCTAGTTGTGGCATGTGGGACACCACCTCAGTGTGGTTTGATGAGCAGTGCCATGTCCGCGCCCAGGATTCGAACCAACGAAACACTGGGCCGCCTGCAGCGGAACGTGCGAACTTAACCACTCGGCCACGGGGCCAGCCCCGATCTGAGTTAATTTTTAAAAGGGACTCCTGTGTCAGACAAAGGAGTAAAATCTTTATTTTCCAAGTTGGAGATTTTTAGGCAGTGGAGTGATATGATTAGACTGCTGTCTGGGGAATAGACTGGAGATAGGCAAACTCTTAGTTTTGATGATGGAAAAAGCTAATCATAACTGTCAGAAAATACTAATTTTTTTAAAATGTAACTCCTGAAAAGCATTGCATGTCTTAGTATTCTAAACCAAGTACTTTAGACAAGACTAGACATGATCTCAGGGAAAGAAAGCTGCTTCTGATGTCAGAATCCCATTGAAATAGTCTGACTGTGCTCTTCTATTACACTATTAACTTCTATTAAGTTAAAACTTAAGAGCTTAATAGGCTTGCTGGCTTAATAGCTGGCAAGTAAAGTTGTTAGTGATCTCAATAATGAAACAGAACTCTGTCTGTGGAAAACACTGATGCTGATGTATAGCAGAACAAGAATCAGATTGTGTCAGTTCAACACCAAGAACACTTGCCAGAGGTGCTTCTCATGTTTGAAACTATCTGTTGCACCATCCCTCCCCTGTCTTTGTCTTGTTATACTCAGCCTCTTAGAAGATGAGGGATTCTTGTTTGAGTTTTTATTTTATGTTAATTATAGTGAATTGTAATCTCATCAAAATAATAATTTGGGAGCTCTTCTAAATTTAGGAATGCTAAGACTGTTTTTTAAAAAAATTACTGTTGAAACTTGGAATACAGTTTTCAAATGCTGAAACAGATCTCTTGCATAATTATTTTGATATTACTTTTATGTGACTTTTTGCTCAAAGATTAGTTTTGTCTAAATGATTTCATGCCTTCTCTGGGAAACCTTTTTTCATATAATTAAATACAGACTAAGTTTGAAAAAGCCCATGACTTTTTCCTTTTACTCTAAATTCTCTATGACTTTTCCACTCATACAGTAATATCTTGTGATTTAAGTATAGTATAGAAAGGGAACCATAAACAGAGACTCTGACACCTAAAAGAAAAAATGGGCTTATCCATATTAGGGGTATGAACAAGGCTTATAAGAAGGCAGAAAGGCTTAAAAGTGGGAAGTGCAGTGGGAGATTCTACAGAAGAGAGGGCGAATTACCATCATGCTGAGTAGAAGGGCAGCCAGATGGTGGTATTGGATAGTAGTTAACAGCATGGGACTTTGGCATTAGACAAACCAGGGTTTTAGCCCATATTCTTTTACTAGCTATGAGGTTTTGTATGTTACTTAACTATTCTTTATTTTCTACATTGTTAAAATAGGTTAGCTCTAGTACCTACCTCATATTGTTGTTGTGAGGACTACGTTATATAATGCATGTAAAGTGCCTCCTACTTAATAAGCTCTCAAAACCTGTTGGGAATAAAAAACAAAAGCAAAAATCCAGTCTTGTCTTTTCAGGCTTGTCTTTTCAATAAATTATTCTGGAGCAACTGGATATCCATGAGGGAAAAAATAACCCCCACCTCACACAAAAATCAGTTTCTGATGAATTATAAACATAAATATAAAAGCCAAAACCAAAAAAAACAAAGTTGGAGGACTCATACTTCCTGACTTCAAAACTTACTACAAAGCTACAGTGATCAAAACAGTGTGGTCCTGGCTTAAAGATGGACATGTAGACCAATGAAATAGAATTAAGAATCCAGAAATAAACCCAAACATCTATTTCCAATTGATTTCTGACAAAGGTACTGAGACCACTCAATGGGGAAAAGAATAGTCTCTTCAATGAATGGTACTGAGACAATTTTATATCCATATGCAAAAGAATGAAGTTGGACCCCTACCTCACACCATATACAAAAAAATCAACTCAAAATGTATCAATGAACTTAATATAAAATATAAAATTATAAAACTCTTTGAAGAAAACGTTGGGTTAAATCTTCATGATTCTGTATTTGACAATGGATTCTTAAATATAACACCAAAACCAGGAGCAACAAAAGAAAAACTAGACAAATTAGACTTCATTAAAATTAAAAATTTTATAGGTCTAAGTACATTGTCAAAAAATAATGGAAATGTAACCTATAAAATGAGAGAAAATATTTGCAAATCATATTTTTATAAGGTTCTAGTATCTAGAATACATAAAGAACTCTTAAAATTCAACAACAAAAAAAACCCAATTTTAAAATAGGCGAAAGATTTGAATAGATATTTCTGCAAAGATAATGTACAAATGGCCAACAAGCACATGAAAAGATGTTCAATATCATTAGTCATTAGAGAAATGTAAATCAAAACTGCAATGAAATATCACTTCACATCCAGTAGGATATCTATTATTTAAAAAGTAATAGTATTAAAAAATAAAACAAAACAGAAGATAAGTGTTGGTGAGTGTACTGGGCTGAATAGTGTTCCCCCCTGAACTCATGTCTACCCAGAATCTCAGAATATGACTTTATTTGGAAACAAGGTCTTTGTAGATGTAATCAGTTAAGATGAGGTCATAACAGATTAGGATGGGCCCTAAGTCCAATGACTGGTGTCCTTTTAAGAAGGCCATGTGAAAGGGAGGCAGAGACTGGAGTTATGCTGCCAAAAGCCAACGACCTTTAGAAGCAACTAGAAGCTGATAGAGGCAAAGAAGGATTCTTCCCCAGAGCCTTCAGAAGGAGCATGGCCCTGCAAACACCTTGATATCAGACTTCTGAACTCCATAACTATGAGAGAATAAATAGGTATTATTTTTAAGCCATCCAGTTTGTGGCAGTTTGACAGTAGCCCTAGGAAACTAATACAGCAAGGATATGGAGAAATTGAAGCCCTTATATATTGCTGGTGGGAAAGTAAAGTGGTTCAGTTTACTGTAGAAAACAGTTCCTCATAAAGTTAAACATAGAATCACCATATGACCACCCCTAGGTGCGTATGCAAAAGAGTTGAAGACAGGTACTCCAATACTTGTATGCAAATTTCATAGTAGCACTATTCACAATAGTCAAAAGGTAGAAACAAGTCCATCAACAGATGACTGGATAAGCAAAGTAATACATACATACATCCATCCATATGGTTGCGATGGACTGTTACGCAGCCATAAAAAGGAATGAAGTACTGACACATAATACAACGTGGATGAACCTCAAAAACATTATGCTAAGTGAAAGAAGCCAGACCCAAAGAGCATGTATTGTATGATTCTACTTATGTGAAATATTCAGAATAGGCACATCCAGAGATGGAAAGCAGATTGGTGGTTACAAGGGGCTGGGGAAGAGGAGAGTAGGGAGGGACCGCTCAATGGCTGCAGGATTTTTTTTGTGGGGGGGGGCGGTTAATGATGGAAATGTATTGTAACTAGATAAAGGTAGTGGTTGTTCAACATTGTGAATGTACTAAGTACCACTGAATGGTACTAAAACCACATTAAAATGGTTGTGTTTATGTTGTGTGAATTTTCACCTGAATTTAAAAGAAAGACTAGAGCCAGCACTGATGGCCTAGTGGTTAAAGTTCGGCGTGCTCCACTTCAGAAGCCCGGGTTCAGTTCCTGTTCCTGGGTGTGGAACCACACCACCCGTCTGTCAGTAGCCATGCAGTGGCAGTGGCTCACATAGAAGAACCAGAAGAACTTACAACTATACACAACTATGTACTAGGGCTTTGAGGGGTGTGGAGAAGGAAAAAGGAGGAAGATTGGCAACAGATGTTAGCTTAGGGCGAATCTTCCCCTGCAAAAAATAAAATAAAAATAAAATTTAAAAAAGACTAAAACCTAAAGCTTTGGAAGAAACATAGAAGAATATCTTTTGTACTCCGGGGTAGGCAAAACTTTTGTAAATAGAACCCAGAAAGCAATAACCGTAAAAAGAGAAAAAAAAGATAAGTGAACTAGCTCGCCAGGCAGTATTAAGGGCCACTTGTGGTTTGGGATCATGAACTTAAAATGAAACCAGTTAGCATGGTTATGTGTGTTTTTCTGTTTATGTTCAGCTGCCCCAGGTTAAGCATGGAGTAGACAGAGAGTTGGATTTCATCAAAATTAGTGGAGATTTGCAAGGTAAGATGCAAATTACTTTAGATTTACAAGGTAAGATGAACCAAAAGAGGTACAAGGTTTGGAGGGTGTGCGTGCAAAGGAGTGATTGTAGTAACTGACAAATGGGGATTTAAACTGGGCGAGTAGAGAACTGATAAAAGGGGGTGAGTGGTGAAGGACAGCAAAGACATGGTAAGATCAGATAGTTGTAAGACATGAAGAGTCTCAGGATTGTTGAAGCTGGAGTCCTAGAGTATATTTTGGCTCTCTCTAGGATATGCTTGAGTGTGTCAGAGTTTTATTTTTATTTTACAGAGTTGAAAATTTCACTGAGTTCAAACGATCATTATATATTTTCCTAGGCTGCACCAGCTTTTCTTCTTAGTCCTTAGAAACCTGTAGAGAGCTCCTCTTAAGGAATGGTTATTTGTGGCCGCCTGTGATCTCAAGGTCTGCCTCACACTGTGGTGCTCTTTAGCGTCAAGGCTGAATCTGCAGCTTACAGAAACAAATTTACAGTGCTGTGGCCAGCATTAGAGGAAAAGCAAAACTCTAAGAGTTGTTTGCTTTTTGATATTTTGGACTTAAAATATTGTGATGAATGTTACTTGAAGAATTGTGAAGTCTTAGAGTTGGAGGAGAAATTTATATTATCTACAGTTTTAGCTTTAGTACTTTAACTGAGAGCTCATACCTCGCAAGACAGGTCCTTTTAGTATAGACAGCTGTTTAATTAGGGGGTACTTTGTTAAAACATTCTTTTTATTGGGCTGAAGTCTTTCTCTTGTAACTTCTTCCTATTAGTTTTAGATGTGAATTCTGAAATATTATGGAAAAAGTCCAGTTGCTCTTGAACTTCCCTTTAAATAGTACTTTTTTCCCCTTTATATTCTAATCAGTAGTTGAATTCATCCTCTTACCTCCATTCGTCTTCCTCATTTCTCAACTAGATAACTATAGAAGATGCTTAACTGGCCTCTCTGCCTCCAGTCTGGCACTCATCCAATCAGTTCTCTACACTGCTAGCAGAGTGGTAATAAATCCACAACACAAATAACATTTATTATTATTATTATTAATTATTGTAGCAAGTACTCATCAAGCACTATGTGCAGGCACTGTTCTAAGTCCTGTACTTGTGTCCTCCTTATAATAGCCCTATGAAGTAGATTGTCTGTAACTATGCTCCTTTTTCAGATGTGGAAACAGGGCAGAGTAGTTAAATAACTTGTTGAAGGCTCTGCAGCTCGTAAGCAGTAGAGCCAAGTTCAAACCCAGACTTCTAGCTTCAGAGCACATGCTCTCAAACACTCCATCAAGCTCTTCTTAATCTTCCTTACTTAAAACACTTGTGGTTCCCATTCTAAGATCAAGTTTGGCATGGCGCGTGATGCCCTTCATGGTCCAACCCCTTTCCTCTTCTAGAGCTTCATCTCCTGCTTTTCCCCACTACTTTCTTTGTATTCCCATAAAACTAAACTGCTTGTATTATCCCAGTACACTCTGTTTTTTCAAATATATGTGCATTTACTACCACCTCCTTTAACCTGCTAACCCTTTCAAATTATTCTTCAAGACTCACTTTAGGTATTACCTTTTTCTGGAAACATTGTCTGTTGCCTGCATGACCCACCTTCCCTGTTGGATGATGTGTTCCTCCTCCACACACCCATTCCTTTGTCATTAATATCATAATACTGTGTCATTGCACTGACCATATTTAATGGAAACTATAAATACCAGAAACTCCTCAAATGAGGGAACCATATCTGGTTTTTCTTTTGTAAGCATTTATACCCACGAGTTACACTGAATAAAGTTCCAAGTTTTTATTTTATTTACAGATGATGATTCATGGTGATGGCTTGCAGAGTCATAAACAAAAGAAGGCACATGGGACTTCAACAACTCTCATCATTTGCAGAAACAGGAAGAACTTTTCTGGGCCCAGTAAAATCATCCAAATTTATTATAGATGAAGAGTGTCATGAGAGTGTGTTAATCAGTTCAACAGTAAGGCTTCTCGAAAGTTTGGATTTAACCAGTGCAGTGGGACAACTTCTCAGTGAAGCAGTTCGAGCACAAAATAACACATACAGAACTGGAACCAGTACTCTTTTGTTTCTTGTTGGAGCATGGAGCAGTGCTGCTGAAGAATGTCTTCACATGGGTGTCCCCGTTTCGTTAATAGTGTCTGTAATGTCAGAAGGCTTGAACTCTTGTATTGAAGAGGTAGTTTCCCTTGAAGTCCCTGTCCACCATGTATTTGACCATATTGACAACACAAAGACATTTTCTGGACTTGAAACATTTAGTGTCAGTTTGGGCCCTTTTCTACAAATCCCATCAGATACTGGTTTGATGCAGAAAGAGTATGATCTCAAAGATGTTGCCCCTCAGCCATTGACCATTCACAATCTTTCTGGGAGACCTGTTAAATCACCTCAACTCTTTAGGCCTCAGGCTAAGGTTGAAGCAGATACAAACACGTCACAAACCCCTCAAACTCTGAAGAACAGTCTGCTTGCAGACACCTGCTGCAGAAAGTCAGTACTAATCCACAGTAGGCATCTTAATAGGACAGATAATAGCCAGCAGATAAGCAAACCAGATGGATTTCTAGAACAACATGGTGCAGCTACTCCCCAGGCTTACAGGTGTAATGATCTGGTAGAGTTGGAGGTGGGTTTGAGTCACGGAGATGACAGCAGCATGAAATTAGTAGAAGCAGCAGCACAGCTGCAATATCAGAATGCTCGTACGCAACAGGGCAGCTGTGCAATGCCGTTTATGTTTGACATTTCAAGAATCTTCACTTGCTGTTTACCAGGTTTACCAGAAAGTTTTTCTTGTGTCTGTCCAGGATATATCACTGTTGTATCAACATCCAGCACTACTCTGATCAAGGAATTGCAGAATCAGCCTATCCGGGTAGTTCTTATTGAGGGTGACCTCACAGAGAATTATCGCCACCTAGGATTTAACAAGTCTGCAAATATTAAAACGGTATTAGAAAGCATGAAGCTTCCACAAGACAGCTCAGAAGAACTGTGGATAAATCGTGTATTAGAGATATTAATTAAATTCAATGTGAACCTTATCCTGGCACAAGGAAATGTATCTGAACACTTAATTGAAAAGTGCACACACAGTAAGCGGTTGGTAATTGGGTCAGTGAATGGCAATGTGATGCAGGCTTTTGCAGAGGCTTCAGGGGCCGTACAGGTGGCCTACATTACACAAGTGGATGAAAACTGTGTGGGTAATGGGGTCTGTGTGACCTTCTGGAGAAGCATTCCCTTGGATGTTGTAGATACAGTCGACGGAATGGCAATCATGTTAAAAACAGAAGGGATTAATTTGGTTACGGTAGTGCTCACTAGCCCGGTCACTGCACACATGCAAAGCAAAGAAGATAGATTCTGGACTTGTGCCTCTCGCCTGTGTTATGCTCTAAAAGAGCAAAAGGTCTTCCTTGGAGGTGGTGCAGTTGAATTTTTGTGTCTTAGCCATCTTCAAATTCTTGCGGAGCAATCTCTGAGTAAAGGAAACCAAGCCTGTTCAGGATGGCTTCATAATACTTCCTCTTGGCTGGCCTCATCTCTGGCACTGTACAGACCCACTGTGCTTCAATGCCTAGCCAATGGATGGCACAAGTACCTTTCAACTCTCATATATAACACTGCCAATTACTCATCGGAATTTGAAGCCAGCACATTCATTCAACATCATCTACAAAATGCCATAGACTCTGGCTCTCCTTCATCTTACATCTTGAGCGAATATAGTAAACTAAATAGTGGAATTTTCAATTCAGGCATTTCAAATAAACTGGGACAAATTCCAAGAGTTTATGACATTGTTACACCAAAGATTGAGGCGTGGCGCCGAGCTTTGGATTTAGTACTCTTAGTCCTTCAGACAGACAGTGAAATTATTACTGGACTCGGACACACAGAGATAAATTCACAGGTGCCAGAGGGCTTTTTATTTTTGTAGTGTTATTGGCTAAGTCTTTGGAAAATAATCTTTTGTAATATATCATGCTAATAATAAATTTTCTAGTAGCCAGGTCATAGTGCCTAAAATGCCAGCTATTACCAAGAAGAAAATAATTGATATCTGTCAATAATTGTGCAAGCTCTGAGATTTCACTCTACTTAACAAGCTAACAAGTTAGCCTGTTACTATTTCATGGGATGCTATAGAATACATGAGACACTTGGGTAACAGACAGAGGACTTTTATTATTCACAGCAAAAGCAGTAGCCAGAGCTTCGTGTGGGTTTGTGTCAGTTCACCGTTTCTGTAAGTCCCACAAAAGCAACACAAAGGGCCAATGATGGAAGCCTGCACACATAGTGAGTTGTGTTACTGAAGAGGAACACTGAGCTTGGGATATTCACCGCTTTTGTGGTAAGCAGAAACAGTCCTGTTCATTGTCCAAGGGGAGTTGTTACCTCCTGCCTCAAGGTTGCTGAGTGTAAACACAAGCCTGGACTAGGTAAAGGTAGGTCAGGTCTTTGCATTCATGGCATACCCAGAAAGTATGCCATGTTGCTCACAGCCCATAATGGATAGCCTCTTCCAACAATTCACTGTTTAACCTGACATGTTCTTGGCCAAACTTGAATTTTCATGTGAGTATGCTGCTCTTTTGGCTACTCTGATTAATCTGAAAAACAGGTTGTTTAGTCAATACCAACACCATTCAGTTGGTCTCATATAGCAATTAATTAAGTCTGCTGTCAACAGACTCTGAGCAGCAGGGTGAAGCCAGTCTGCAGTATTGACCTCAGTCGTGTCCCCCAGGGTCTTGCATTTAGTCAACTGTAAATTCCAGTGGGTTAGCAGGACATCTTTTTATTAGCCAGAATGTAGTCTAAGACCAATTTATTTTCCATTATGACCCACGCAAGGGAGCTTTGACTGATTTGCTGACCTTTGGTGTCAGTACCAAAAATTATAGGAGGCAATAGATGGGCCAGGAAGCAACCCCGATCCCTAATGGAGAGATCTTCCATGGCCCATTTTCCCCACATACAAGCACATAATCCAGTGGACTCAGGTCAGTCTACTTCAGGATTTGTTGTTAAACCTGATTTGAATTACCATTATATAGATTTGATTAAGTCACAAAGATAGTGTCACCCAGTAGTTGCAGCCTCAGTTTCCATACATGGCAAATTCCAAGGCCACTCAAACATTATGAGAAACATATGGTCAGTCAGATTGAGACAAGGATGTCCTGGTTCCTGTATTTGCACTTGTTCACCCCTAGGAGCTGCCACTGATGGCATCGTGTACTGCCTCCAATCCTGAATGAGTCTTAAGGTGTCGAGCCTTCTTTTTGGTGGTGGGGCATCAAAGAGACAATATTTGTTTGACTCCCAGAGGGATTGAGTGCTATGAATCTGTCGAGACAGTCTCAAGAAACTTTACTTGGCAAATAGGGTTCTGAATTTTGTTGGGATTTGTCAGCCACTCCTACTGGTAGAGGTGGATAACTCCACAGTCAGGTAGATAGTGGCCACAATCAGGGCCATTAAGACAGGCTTCTAACTTGTCAATGACCAGATCATCTATATAGTAAACATTTGGGGCATCAGAGCATAGAGGCACTGACACTAAATCCCAACCCGCCGATGGGTTAGGATGGGTGAAGGCTTGGTAGCGGATGGCAGGGAGTTTTCTCTACAAGTGGCAATGCTCTGAATGGGAGAATCTCCTCTGGCACTTTATGAGCATTTATAGTATAAGCAAATAACATCTCAATACCAATTATGTATTTTCATAACAAAAGTACATTGAATTGGTTTACAGGGTCATTTTTTCCCTTTACTGCAAGATTTGCTCCAATCCTATCAGTTGACTTTAGTCACTTTTCCCCCCAGTGGGAATATGGACCAAGAAGTTTAACAGTTGCACATTAGGGCCTTTAAAAGCTGCCAAGAGATTATGTTATTTCCCTGCCTAGGAGCTCAGGAAGGAGCAGGGAGTGAGGGCGGCAGCCAAGGAGGCCCTGTTTTTCTTTTTTTTTGGCTTTTCACTTAGCTGTTGGTGCCGACTTCTCCCCTGTGCACTTCCCGGTATCGAGAGCACCCAGACTCCAGGGATCTTTCTTTTTGCCCCCCATACACCATGGCATCTCCTCAGTGTCCTGCAGTCCTTGGTACTTTTGACTGCCCTGTGCCAATGCCTACTTCCCCTCTGGCACTAGGGGCACCTGTATCTTACAGAGCTATAAAAGTTTGAGTCACTTTCTTCCCCATTGTTCCTCCGTCGCACTTGGCTTTCTCCTTCAAGCAGCTGACGTCAGGGTAGAGGGTGAAGGAGGTAGCAAGAATTGTGGAGAAAGAGAAGGGCTCCATGCCACTGAGCAAAGCTTTGAATTTAGAGTAGTCCGCCCTTATCCATGGTTTCACTCTGTAGTTTCTGTTACCCGCTGTCAACTGTGGTTCGAGAGTATTACATGGGAAAAATCCAGAAATAAACAATTGATAAGTTTTGAGTTGCATGCCATTCTGAGTAGCATGATAAAATCTCACTCGGTTCCATCTGGGACGTGAAGCCTCCCTCTGTCCAGCGAGTCCACACTGTATGTGCTGCCTGCCGGTCAGTCACTCAGTAGCCGTCTCAGTTATCAAGATCTGCTGTCAGTTTCGCAGTGCTTGTGTTTAAGTAACCCTTATTTTCCTTAATAACGGCCCCAAGGCACAGGAGCAGTGATGCTGGCAATCCAGATATTCCAAAGAGAAGCCATAAAGTGCTTCCTTTAAATGAAAAGGTGAAAATTCTCGACTGAATAAGGAAAGAAAAAACATCATATGCTGAGGTTGCTAAGATCTACAGTACTTTTATTACAGTATATAGTTAGAATTATTCTATTTTATTATTAGTTATTGTTAATCTCTTACTGTGCCTAATTTGTAAGTTAAACTTTATCATAGGTATGTATGTAAAGGAAGAAAACAAAGTGTATATAGGGTTCAGTACTATCCACATTTTCAGGCATCCACTGGGGACCTTTAACATATCCCCCATGGATAAGGGGGACTACTGTACTTTTGGATTTGATTGGCTGCCCAACTTGTGCTCAGGATTCTTATATTTTCGGTATACTCAAAGTTTTATTTCCTCATTGCTGACAGCATTTCTTTCAGCTTTGGAGACCTCTTGACTTAGCAGCCACTGGCAGATTTCTTCACAGCTAGGGCCCAGGGGCATGCATCCTTCCTCCTCCAGCCCCGAGGTGACTGAGCAACAACCAGGACTCCATCTAGGTGGCTTGTATAATCCTACCTCTCACTGCTTAGCCTCCAAACGTTCATCAGCAGGTAGGACAGTGGGGGCCTCTGCTCCCTCCCCCTTTCCCACTAGTTGAGTGCAAGTATTCACTGTTGGATCCCAGGGAGTCTTATATCTCTTAATCCATCCCATTGGGGCCCTCATCTTTTCCAGAAAACCATGGCCCTGTCAGCCAAAACTGTCAGGAACTGTGCAAGGTGTAAGATGTTTCCGTTTACAAGCTAACAGGTTAGCCTATTAAAATTTAATGGGATACTGGCAGAAGACATGAGACTCCTGGGTCAGAGACAAAGGACTTTATAGTAGCCAAAGCTTCGTGTTGGTTTGTATTGGTCCCCTGTGCTCCTAAGTCCCACAGGGATGACATAAAGAGCCCATGAAGAATTCCTGCACACAAGGTAGGTTGTGTTGCAGGAGAGGAACCCTGAGCTTGGGCGATTCACAGCTTTTACAGTAAGCAGAAGTAAGCCTGTTCTTTGTCTGGGGGGAGATACTACATCGTTATTCAAGATTTCTTACTGCAAACACAGCCCTGAGAAATGGCCTGGAAAAAGAGAGCTCAATACCCAGCAAGAACATGCAGGGATGCTAAGAGCCCATGGCAGCCTGCCTATCTCAACAAAGTCTTTCTCTTTTGCTACTTAGCCATAAATTGAACATTATAAGGACTGAATTATTTGTGTGGTTTTTGGAATTGAATATTAGAAGAAGTCTAGGAAAATAATTGTAGTAGTAATTAATTTACTGACTACCTACCATGTTCCAGCCACTGTTCTAAATTCTTTACATATTAATTTGCTAGGGTTGCCGTAACAAAGCAGCACATATAGGTAGCTCAAACAACAGAAATTTATTTTCTCACAATTCCATTTAGGCTGGAAGACTGAGATAAAGGTGTTGGCAGAGTTGGTTTCTTCTGAGGCCTCTCTCCTTGACGTGTGGATGGCTGGCCTCTCCCTGTTTTTTCACAATGTCTTCCCTCTGTACCTGTCTGTGTCCAAATTTCCTGTTTTTGTAAGGACACTAGTCATATTGGATTAGACCCCTCCCTAATGACCTCATTTTAACTTAATTCCCTCTTTAAAGACCCCACCTCCAAATCCAGTCACGTTCTGGGGTACTAGGGCTCAGGACTTTGTCAGATGAATTTGAGGGGACACGATTCAGTCCATGACACATATAGTATCTCAATCTTTGCAACATCTATTTTCTCCATGTTATAGATGAGGAAATGAGCTTAGTAAAGTTAAGAAACTTGCCCAAGGTCTCACAGCTAGAAGGTAATAGACCTGGAATTTGAACTAAGATTTTATCTGGCTTCCAAGTCTATTTCTAAGCATTAATTGTGATATGAAGCTTTTTGTCTGTAAGGTAACAACAATAAAACAAGAAGAAAAGAGGATGTCTGGTTTATTTATAGGGCTGATTTAAATGTGGTCTTAGAAAATGTGATTTGATTATCCTCACGCTTTGGGTAAAAAATACCATTTTTGGTTTGGTGGTTGTCTTAAATGTGGTCACATGAAAACTTTGCACAGATAATCATCCCAGTTATATATACTGTCGATCAAAGTTAGAATAATAACAATGTTGAGTGTTGAACTGTTTTTAAAAATAAAAGTGTATTATTTTACTTTGGTAGATAATTGACACTTTTACTCTCCCTCTGTATGCTATTAACACTTAGTTTATGTTAAAATATTATGAAGATTAGCAGTGCCACTAATATTAATGAAGATGCTCAGCTAAATTTATGTAATAGTTTTTTGTGAAGTTGGTATTTGCCTATATTAGTACAATTAAATATTAGTAAAATCTTGTAATAAATACTTTCCTTTGAAACTAGAAATCTCACTCTAATATAGATTGTGTAAATTTGTTTTGTTTCCAGATATTAAAAAAACTTTGTACTATTATGTGGTTTATTGGCTATTTTTCTAATTCTTATAATCATAAAAAGTAACTTTAGGTTTTAATTTCTCAAGGAACTGTTTTGTCCTTGCAAACTGAGGGCAATCCCTTGAATAACTTGATTCATCTAAGCAAATGGACTTTCCAAGAAGCCCTGTCTACAAGCAGGTAAATGTTTCTCGAAGGACCAGAACAGTGTTGACATCTTTGTGAGACTGACCTGCCTCTGTAACGTTACGGACTACAAAGAGGTTTGCAGTCATCCTACATCTACATTATAGTCCATCTTCTGAAAGTTAAATAACTCCTGGACCAGGGTTAACTAGCCCTTCAAAAAACAATCTTTAAGAAATTCCAGCACTGGAATCCCCACATGGTCCAGAAGGTGGGCGGGTGTGCCTGCCTGCCCAAAGGCAGGACAGATGCAGGATCAGCAGAAGGGAAATGGGAAGCGGCAAGAGTGAAGGGGTTCCTGACAAGTCATTGTGAGCTACAGTCCCCAAGACTGCTAATAAGTTCTTCCAAAAGGAAAGCACTCTACTTGCATGGAAATATGGGTAAGCAGGTTTGAGAGCTAACTCATGGGCATCACATTCTGGGCGAGTGCAAAACAACAACAAACCAAAAACAACCCCACGTCTCTGTGTTCATGTGGATGCAGAATTGACTAGTGGTGATCAAAGCTCTGAAGAATATCAGAAATGCCCAGCACATGCTTCCTTCCAGGAGGCTGAGCCACACTCTGAGGGAATGAAAATGAGAGCAGGGCAGGAATATTTGGAATAAGAGAGAAGGAAGATTGACATTGTGAATGGTGAAACAATGTCATTTTGTATTAGGCTGGGTGGCCAGGAGACTCAGAAGAATGAGATCTCTGAAAGTAAACATAACCTTGATGGCAATGTCAATAGATCTCTAGGAAACACAGAGCTGGTGGTAGTAAATTGTTCCAACCAGACTTTACAAGCAGAGAAGGGCTACACAGAAAAGTTTTATTTCAGTCCTTCGTTTATAGCGAGAGAGACGGTGAGCCATGAAGCTGAGAAACTGAGCCTGTCCTGTCCCTGTCTCCTCCACAGAAATCTCCTCCTGTGATGGGATCCACAAAAATCCATGTAATTTGAATGTGGGGAAAGAAGAAATGCCTGGCCTGGTGGCACAGCAGTTAAGTGCGTACATTCTGCTTCAGCCACCTGGGGTTCACCGGTTTGGATCCCGGGTGTGGACATGGCACCACTTGGCAGGCCATGCTGTGGCAGGCATCCCACATATAAAGTGGAGGAAGATGGGCATGGATGTTAGCTCAGGGCCAGTCTGCCTCAGCAAAAAGAGGAGGATTGGCAGCAGTTAGCTCAGGGCTAATCTTCCTCAAAAAACAAAAACGAGAAGAAGAAATGCCGTTTAACCTCAAATGACCTTAGAACAAGACAAAGGATTAGAATGGATTAAATAATATTTGAATAATGAGAACTCACCAGGAAAAAAAGTAGCTACAAAGCAGATGAAAATTAATGTTTAAAATGAGTTAAAGTAATCATTTAAAGTCTTTGAAAAAGAAGAACAAGTTAGAAATGAAGATCTCAGAAATTAGATAGCAAACAACAGGTTATGAAATGACAACTGACACAGCTCGGAAAAGAATTGGACTAAATTACAACACAGGAGCAAATAGACTCCACAGAAAGCACAGTAAAGGAAGTTTCATTGCCAGAAACCCAGTAGAGGAATCTCCTGTTTCACAAACTCTTCTCAGTTTCCAAAACGGAGCTCTGCATTGTACCATCTTTCTTCTACGATGCTGACTTCCATGGCCGAACTTTACAAAGGATGACTTTCCTACGTAAAGCACAGTCCGGGCTAACGTTAGAGTCACCGTCTGGAACTTTCAAAGCCATTAATTATTCATTTAAGTCCAGGGGCCATTCTTGGCCCCCTAGTTCATGCCATCGTCTACTCAGTTTAGTGAGGGGAAAGCACTGGTGGATCAAAGGAGTCCAGGCTCTCTCAGGGTGGGAGGGCCTCGCAGTCACCAAATGGCAGGGTTTCCATGATCATAGCTTTGCAGGCACACAGACTTTTGCCAGGATAATAGGAGGTAATCATCCTTAGGGGGATTAACTCAAACCAAACTCACAGAGAATTGTTGTGTAAAACAGGATGTTAATTTCATATTTACATTTGTAACATAACTGCTAGAAAAAACAATATTTGTATGAACTGAGCCCATCATTTTTTTTCTTCCATGTACGAAAGTCTCTGAGAAGCTGGGAAGATTGCTTGTCGAGGCTGGAGTTGAAGCTGAGGGACTCTTCTGATACAGTGCTAGCCAGGCACCCTCTCTTCAGGAACAATGCTGGAGACCCACCACTAGCCAGGAAGGTGAGCTTTTTGCTCACTTCTTCGTTGTCATACTCTTTATTCAGATGTTGAGATAATTGGACACTGCTTTCTTCTTACTCCATCATATTTCAGACTTGCCCTCTGGAGGCAATACTCTGTGGTCCCTTTGAATGATAACTGTTGCTTTGATTTGAGAGACATCACCAGAATCACCCACTTCATGATGCTTGTTTAATGCCCAGAGCTTAACGTATTCTCCAGGTTCTGGGAGCAAAGGTTATAGTTTCCTATGGACAATCTAAAGGTTGTCCCTTCCATAATAAAAGACTGATGACAGGAAGGGATCTATCAGCTTCCAAGGTTCACTTGTAGTATAGTCAAATCGGCATTGGACTGAAAGCTAGGAGACCTTTGTGCAAATTCTGACTTTGTCCCCTGGGTGACCTTGGGCAAGTCACTTAGCCTCTCAATCTGTTTCTTTATCTACAAAATGTATTCTTAAAGCGACTTTGAGTTTTAAATTAAATATTCATTACAGTAACCTAACTCAATAAATATTAACTGCATGCAAATATCTAGGGAAATAAGTCAGGCATTTGGAATCTTGTTATAAAATAACTTTATGAGATTTCTGTTCCCTTCCTGGCTTTACAATTTTGATGATTCTCCTTTGTGCCCCTCCCTCCCTGGCCCTCTTTATAATGATTAGAAATTCTGCCCCGTGAACAGAAAGGGTCAGTGTGCCTACTTTGGAGATGAGAGCAATAGCAAAGGCAAGTGCTAAGCAAGATATATTTCGGTTCTCAAGGTGGCTGGAGGACAAAAGAACCCAGGCAGTTGAAGAAAATAATGACAAATAATAGTAATAGTAGGTTTGGTGTAGTGCTTTACCCTTTTGAAGAGTTACTAGACTGCCGTGGGCCTCTTCTAGAAGTGGCAGAGCTCCTCTCTCCCACAGGGGTTTGCTGGCCTGAGAGTGCAGAGCTGAGCCCAAGCCAGGCAGGCTTACCAGTCATGCTGTCAAGTTCTTATTGTGATTGCCGCCTACTTTACTTTAGTATTTTGTTGACGTAGAGCAGTAGTTCTCAACCTTGGCATCATATAAGAATCGACTGGGGAGCTTTAAAGAACTCAATGTCCTAACCACATCCACATATATTTATTTATAATTCGTCTGAGGTCAGGGCGCCAGGCGCTGGTAGTTTTAAGAGCTCCCCAGGTGATTGGAATGTACAGCCAGGATTGAGAACCGTTGACTTTAATAAAGAGATGATTTTTCCCTTGCTCAGTGGTCCTTCCTCCTGTGCTGCACTTTAGGATCACCTGGGGAGCTTTTAGACAAGGTAAATCAGAGGATTTAACTGGAGTGGGGGCCTGGTCTCTGGATTTTCAAGGCTCTCCATACGATTATAATGTGCAGCCAGGATTGATGGTCAATGTTATAACTTAAATAGAACATAAAAAGATGATCTTTTTAATACAAAGTAAATGCTGTCCATCCCAGGGGAAACTGTGAATTTTGCAACTTTGCAAAAATATGACAAAGCATGTGCTTAGCTCCAGCCTGGGGAGGATAATGTAGGAAAGGGGCACAGAGATAGGAAGAATAAGGAACAATAACAATCTTCATTCATTATTTTATATGAAACAACTTGAAGTCCTAAAATGCCAGCTATAATTACCTTTAACTCAGCAATCGTCTAAAGAAGGATTGCTTCTTGCGAAGTGTCGATCATAGACCGCAGCTACCATGGAAGAGCACTTCTTCGTGCCAGGCACATTGAGGAGCACTGACAGGCGTGGGCTCGCTTAGGGCTCACAGCGGTTCTGTGAGGCAGGCTCTATTATTATTCTCATTTTACAGATAAACTGGGCACAGAGGCTAAGTGTCTCACCCAAGGAACACAGCCATTTAGAGGTACAATCTGGCAGTGGGACTCAAGAGACCCTAATGGCAGCCACTGGTCTCTGAAGAGGGGCGGATGCACAGACAAGAATGTCCATTGGGGTGCAAGAGGAATATATTAGAATTTCTACTTCTGTTTATTTTAATTTTTTTCTTTATATTATGTAATTTACATATCCTTAGTTTGGTAGGACATATATATATTTAATTTATAAATAAATAAATATTCACATATTGAGTCATATGATCAAAAAGTTTGAAGACCACTTCCCTAGCAGCTAATGAGTACGCAGCACAAATACAAAAATTCTGCATGAGGCAGACTCTGAGTCTGAGAGAGCAGAAAGGAATCTAGGAGCAAATATTCACTGAAGGGTGAAAAGGAAATGAATTTGGTTAGCTCTATCGTCTTCTACAGGTAAACACATTGAGACTTAAAAAAATGTAATATATTTTAGGGACATACGCTCAAACATTCTGAAATACTTTTCAGTGAGCCATTCTAAAACATCTAGTTTATTTTAAATGAGTTTTCACCTGCGCCCACTTAGCAATATGTTTTTATGGAGCTTTTTAGACAGCTTAGGTCTTCATTTAGACTACAGAATTTATCAACTGTTTTAGACTGACTCCTGGGATAACCAAATCCGTGTTGTATAAGCAGCAGGCGTGCCAATTTGCCAGTCCTCCTCTGGCCTCACGTCCAGGCTCCTAGATCGTGTTGTACAACCTCTTCTTTTGCATCTGACTTTATCCTTGACCAATTTTATTACGTGTTCTGGCACTTCCATTCTTCCTAAGTACTCTTGTTTATCCTTCATAGCCAGGCTCTATTTTCTTTTATCTTTTTACGTTTGATTATGGATTGCCTTTTCTTCTTCTATTCATACTTCCATCTTGGGATTTTTTAACATATTCTTCTTTTAACTCCTTCCGTTATTCTTCAAGAACATTTTTAGAGGAAACTCTTGGTCTCTTTTTTCTACCACACAGCAAGGTAACCTTATTAATATTTGGGACATAGTTTTCCAAAGCCCCTTCTGTGTGTGTGGATGTAGATATGTTTTTTGCAACCCATAAGTGGGATCATACTAAATGCACTGCCATATAACCTACTTCTGTCAAGTAATTACTAATAAATTTCCCTAATATCATTGAATAGAATTCAGTAAAATAATTTCAATGGCACCATATTATGCCGGCACAATAACCTACTATAATTTAATTAACCCATGGCCTATCAGACATGTAGTTCATTTCCAGCTTGGATGCTATTATAAACAAGGCTATAAAAAATGTATTTGTAGCTGAATTTCCTATTATTCATGATTATATCCTTTGGATAAATTCTTAGAGACAGATATCAGGTCAATATGTAAGCGGACATTTTAGCTTTCTTACATATTTTTGCCAAATTGTTTTTCCATAAGGCTCTGCAAATGAAAGTGTAATTTTGACAGCCGTTGTTGACACTGGATATTACTATTAAAATTTTGTTTGACTAATTTGAGTGAAAATACAGTCTCATCTTAAACTTTCTGTGATTATTAGTGAGGAAGAAAGTACAGTGATTTTCTTTATATTTTTTAATGTTTGTAAAATATCTATATTTTCCTTTGATTTTCTTCCTTTGGTGTTAGGTTTAAAAAGGTCTTCCCAACCCCAAGATTGTGTTACAATCCCCTATACAGACTTCTAGTAATTTTATGGTCTTATTCATCTTTCACATTTAAATATATAATCCAACTGGAGTTTATTTTAGTAGACTATAGAAGACTCTAAAAGAACTTTTTCCAAATGGTTATCCAGGTGTCCCAACATCATTACAGAGTGTTCGTTGCCCACACAGATATTTCTAGCAGTGCGGAGGAAATACCCACAGAAAAAGTGATATCATGTTCTCAGTTGCTAAGAAACATTTTCATGCCTTTCTAATTATGGATTCACACTGCTCAGTGTTCTGTCATTCTTTTCTGCTACCGTAGCACCATATACTACCAAAAGAAGAAGAGAGTAGAAACTTGTTGCACTAACAGTGATGAAAGTGAAGGCAGCATCCCCTTTGTAAAAGTCCTCCTGTGCTGGATTGAGAGCTCCTCTCCCAAAGAACTGTTTTAGAACACACTTTTGCCTCCTAAGGGTCATCAGAGCTTTACTCTGAAAAACCTGAAAAATTTCTTCTTTCTTTTGACCTGTAGGTGGCAAACTTCCACTCTTGTGCTCCTAAAATTTGGACCTGCTGATTTAAAGTCCGCAAAATGAAAGGTGAGTTGCTTTTAGTGTGGGTTAGCATAAATATAAAGGTAAGGAGATTTAAAGTAAAAGGACGGTAAAAGTAAAGGGCAGTTCCTTTTTTATTATTGTCTGTTCCAGACGGTCAGCAGAGGCCTCGGCCAGAGGCCCAGCTCTGCTGTTAGCTGTGACTCGGGAAGGGGAGTCAAGTTCTCTTGGCCTCCGTCACCTCCCCTTTCAGTCACAAAAGTTGGGCGAGGTCATCCCTGTTACATTTCCAGCTCTAAATTTTATGAGTCTTGTTACCAATTTAAATCCCTGACAGATTTTGAGTGATAGTGAAACTCATTTGAAAAGGGGCAAAAATGTCAAAAATTGCTTCTTAAAAGATTGTAATGACAGGGCCAGACTTTAAAATTGATTACAAAACTTTAGTACATGATATTTATAACATTGGGGTTTCAAAAATTGGCCAATTACAGATTTAAACCATTAAAATGACCTATTTTATTGCAAACCAGTAGTAATACAATAGAGACTGAAACAAATTTTTTCAATGTTAGGAGAAAGAATTAGGTCTATTGTCACCACAGCCATATCAGTAAGTTACAATAGTTTCAAAAGTAGAATATAAAATGTAAATCTGCAAGAAACCAGAATATAAAATATAAAACCCAAAGAAACCAGAATAACAATATGTATGCCTTTTGTGGGTAGGAGATGAATTAGTGAATATTAAAAAAGAGAAGAAGCTATTGAACACAAGATTCAATTTTTCATTCTAAAAGAATAAAAACATTTTCAAATGACAGGAAGAACTAAATGTGACACATTATGAAAAGCTTACTATTTTAAATGTATAAATATGTATAATCCAGGCCACGTTGGAGTCTCCCTAAACTCAGGTTAAATCTGGCCCAAATCTTAAATCCGGTAACTCTGATATTAAAAGGCTTTCTGAGAATTTTATTGTGGATCCCAAACACACACAGCACAGACACACACACACATCCTTTTGCTTCTCTCTGCCCTCTGTGTTTTTGTTATTTTTTTAAGGATTGGCACCTGAGCTAACAACTGTTGCCAATCTTCTTTTTTTCTTCTGCTCTTTCTCCCCAAATCCCCCTAGTAGATAGTTGCATATTTTTCAGCTGTGGGTCCTTCTAGTTGTGGCATGTGAGACACTGCCTCAGCATGGCCTGATGTGCGGCGCTATGTGCACGCCCAGGATCTGAACCGGCGAAACCCTGGGCCGCCCAAGCAGAGCTGGTGAACCTAACCACTCCACCATGGGCCGGCCCCTGCCTTCTGTGTTTTATTGGCAATCTATTTTTCCTTTCCTCTCACCATCCTTTACTTCTCCATTCTTAATGTCTACAACTAATCTACCCATTCGTATTAAGCACTTCATGGGTTTTTAAAAGCACTTTATAAAAGGTCCGAGTAAGTTACAGAGAGGCAGATGCCAAAACGTGGAGTGCTGACCTTTCACTATTTCCTCATTACATCCTTTCTTGCTTCTCCCCTCCCATCCCCTCTCCTCCTTAATCAGTACCATCATCCCTAGCCTCAAGAAGAGCTCTTCTTACATTCACCCTCCACTACACACTCCCATTTTCCAAAAAGGACAGCTCTCCTGAAGAGGCATATTAGTATACAAAATTTTCCCCATCTAATTTCATCTATAAGGTTGGCATTTTAATTCTACTTTAAAAAGGAGAAGCACTTTACACAAAAAGACATGGAAAGTGCACAATTTTGCTCCTATAGTGCAGTACACAGCAAAGCAGCTTTAAAGCAGCATTACGTACTAGTTAGAATGGAAAATATTTGAAAGATAAAACTCAGTGTTGGTAAGTGTTTAGGAAAGTGTGCATTTATGTACATTGCTGGAGAACACGCAAATTGGTTCAACTTTAAATTGTTCTTGTACAAATAGTTAGTAGTAGTAGTAGTATAAAAAATGGAAACAAACCAGATATTCCACAATGGGGAGTATTTAGACAAATATGTATTAATGTGATGCAATGAGTACTGCACTGCTTCTAAAAATGCCAAGTGTGCATTTTACTTCAATACATAGACAAGTTTATAAATAGCAATAAATTAAAAAACAGAACTCAAGGGGCTGGCCCCGTGGCCGAGTGGTTAAGTTCGTGCGCTCTGCTGCAGGTGACCCGGTGTTTCGTTGGTTCGGGTCCTGGGGGCCGACATGGCGCTGCTCGTCGGGCCACGCTCGGGCGGCGTCTCACGTGCCACTGCTAGAGGGACCCACAGCGAAGAATATACAACTATGTACCGGGGGGCTTTGGGGAGAAAAAGGAAAAATAAAATGTTTAAAAAAAAAAAAGTTTAAAAAAAAAAAACAGAACTCAAGATGATATTAACTTTATGGCTATGTAAGAACAATAACAAAGATTGGAACCCCGAAGAATGTAAATAAATTCAATTCTTATTAATTTGTAAAGTTAAGTTCCAATTTTTAGAAATGACAATAATTCTAACTACTAGTCATAATTATTCTATCTTGTTTTATATCTCTGTATACACTAAACCAATTGTTCAAGTCTATTGGAGTTCATTCTAATAGTTTGAACCATCTCCAAAAGATTTTATTTTCCTTTTAGAATTACTTGAAGTCAAATTTTTCTGATGCATTAATTGAATCTAGGAACAAATTAGGTGTTTTAAAAGATTTATTGGTGTATGACATTCCAAAAAATACTTGACCAGCACGACTCAAAACTGTAAAGGTTATAAAAAAACAAGGAGAGTCTGAGAAACAGTCACAGCCAAGAAGAACGTAAGGAGACATGACAACTAAAAGTAATATAGTGTCCCAATGGGATCCTGGAACAGCAAAAGGACATTAGATAAAAATGAAGGAAATCAGAATAAAGTATCGACTCTAGTTAATAATTATGTATCGATACTGACTCATAAATTATAATGTACCATACTAATATAAGATGTTAATAATAAGGGAAACTAGATATGGACTAATATAAGATGTTAATAATAAGGGAAACTAGATATGGAGTATATGGGAATTCTTTGGGCTATTTTCACAATTTTTCGGTTTGTCTAAACTATCCTAAAATTAAAATTTAATTTTAAAAATATGTTAATATGTTCAGACAACTATAACACCATCTAATGTATTGACCTATTGTCCTAAATAACAGGACCTAGTTTACTGTTAGTGTCCAGCTGATAAGGTGAAAAATTACCTTATCTAAATCCAGGTGAAAGATTATGTATCTATAATCATGCCATGGATCAAGAAAACAACTTCAATCACAGAAGATACCCATCAGTAGAGCAAATGACATGTTATTAAGAGCTGAGGATGCAGAAAGTACCACATAAAGCACTATCCTCGCCCAGGTGTACATAAACTATCTCCAAGATGATCACACCATGGGAATACATTCCAAGGGCCCGATGCCACCTCTATTCTAACAGTGTTCTTACCTATCAAGATGTAAAGTTGTTACTATTATACTACAATATCCAATGAAGTCTATTTCAGACTCTTTTGAGGTTTCTTTT
This sequence comes from Equus quagga, assembly GCF_021613505.1. Lineage (NCBI taxonomy): Eukaryota > Metazoa > Chordata > Mammalia > Perissodactyla > Equidae > Equus > Equus quagga. Next base: position 15,425,221 of record NC_060269.1, read on the forward strand.
CCTTTTCTGAATTTTTTTTTCTTTTTCCATTTTGTTTGCCTTTTTTCTTGGCAGTTGCATTTAAAAATTTTTCCAGTGTATTTATCTGGCGATGTGAAGAAGAGTCTTTGCACATTGTCCACTACGAACGAAAAACAAATTGGGAGGTTTGCAGTCTGTTGAGAACATTGAGCACTGGTTCGATGTCTAAAAAAAGTAGAGCTGTTTCCTGTGTTAACCTCAGAAGAGGAGGTGGAAAAGGCCACTTCCCAATAGTTTTCCACGCTGGACTATGGACAATTCAAAGAAATGAGGCAGATGTGATACATTTTTCCCCTCGTCACTCAAATTAAATCACTCATTAAAATAGTTTCTTTTTAATGTATTCAAAATGTTTTAAACTAGCATTTGTGTTTTCTTGCTTAAAAGTGATAGAAACTTCTGTTGATGAAGTCATTTATTTTCTTAGAAATAATTACTGGTTTCCTAATGTATTTCCGAAACTGCCTTGTTAGTAGCATGTGGGCCACTTGTCAAAATGCAGATTCCCGACACACGTCTCAAGATTCTAACTCAGTGTGCCTGAGGGCCCGAGGGAATCTGTCTTTTTTTTTTTTTTTTGAGGAAGATTAGCCCTGAGCTAACATCTGCTGCCAATCCTCCTCTTTTTGCTGAGGAAGACTGTCCCTGAGCTAACATCCGTGCCCATCTTCCTCTACTTTATACATGGGATGGCTGCCACAGCATGGTGTGCCAAGGGGTGCCATGTCTGCACCCAAGATCCAAACGGGTGAACCCTGGGCCTCTGAAGCGGAACATGCAAACTTAACCGCTGCACCACTGGGCTGGCCCGGAATCTGTTTTTTCAATTAGAGCCTTCGTCTGGTCAGACTACGTCTTCTTCTGATAGGTTAAGTTGTTTGTAGTCGTTCTTAACTCTGACTACACAACAGAATCATCTGGAGAACTTTTAAATCTACTAATGCCCCACCCTACCCCTTCCCCCAATTCCAGACTATTGTGTGTTTATCTGGGATGGAGCCTACACATCAGTCTTTTTAACTCTGCCTGGTTTTGCTAATGTGCAACCAGGATCGAAACCACTAGTCTTGTGTATGGAACCAAAATTAATTAGAAAAACCTGTACTTTACTTTTTAGGCTCTATTCAGAAATGTGTCCATACACTGAACATAGCATGTGGATCTCACTAGCGTAACGCTCAGCAAAAGAAGCCAGAGTCAAAAGAGAACATACTAACGGGGACTGAACTCTAACAGGTTTGGGGCGAGGCGGGGCTGATGGAAGGAAGTGTTCTGGAATTGGAGAGAATGGTTGCACAACATAGAAAATATAGTAAAAACCACTGAATCGTACACCTTAAAGCAGTGACTTTTATATTGTAAGAAGTATATTTCAATTTAAAAATGCTACCCAAAAAGAGAGAACATATGGTTTAACCATTTTTGTAAATTTCAAAAACAGGCACACCTGACCAGAGTGTTAGAAGGCTGGTTGTGGTTGTCTTTGGGGAGGTGGCAGGGTAGTGACTGGCAGGAGAGCAAGGACGGCCCTGGACTGCTGGCAGGGTGCTTATTTCACGCCCTGGGTGGTGGTTACCGGGTGAGTTCACTTTGTGATCATTTATTTTTGAGCTGTCTATTTATGATTTGTGCTTTGGGAAAACTGAGTTGTCCAGAGAAGGTTAAAAGATATTCAGCCTCCTCCACTTGAGACTGCACGAAAGATTGGCCAAGAGTCTATTTTGACCTACAGTAAAAGCGAGTCTGATGAGATGAAAAGATAATGTTTGATAGCAGAGGTCATTTAATATTGGAATTGCTTACCAAGGACAGCTATAAAATCTGTCCTCAGAACTCTCCGAAAAATATCTTTGCTGTAAAATCAGTTCTATTTTGGGATGGTATCTTGTAGTAATTGGCCAGATAATATTTTGAGGCTTAATCCAGTTCTCTGAGTCTACCTTTAGTTTATATTGACGTTTTATTCCTGGAAATAAAAAGTAGGCAAAAAAAAGAAAAACTAAGAGAACTTTGAATTCCCATAACAGGATACTTGCCAAAGAGAGTTAGCTAATTCATATATTTTTTGTTGTAGCAAACCTTATTGTAATCTGTTTCATCAGTCATCAAACTGAATTTCCCTAAGCTCAATTTATTTTTCTTTCTTTTATATTGTTGTCAATAATGTTTTCTTAATTGCTGTTAATATGCTGGCAATCCTAGACTCTCCTTCCTTTCTTTCTTTGCTTATTGCTTTTCCAGGCTCCATGAATTTAGTTGTTTCCTACTTTCTTTCTTCATACGCTGCAGGATTTTATCACTATATTACCTCTTTCTGTATTTCTTTAGCTCTACTCACATTTCTAAGACCTTTGGTTTCCAGAAATGTCTACAGTATTGTGAGGTCCTGGAAAAGGTCCACTTCCTTTTGCAATACTGTTTGTGGGCTGCAACAGTGTGGTTCAACACTGACTCCTCCGGCTCCAGGGTTACGTCTGTGGGACCGAGTCAATTCAGCGTTGCCACTGATTTCATAAACTCTGTTTTGCATGCAATCTATTCCCTTTGAAATCTTCTCATGAGTTTCTAGAACTCTCTTATTCCCTTAGCCACCTGTAGACTATGCCTTTATATTCTTACATCTAAGCTTTTATTTATTTTTACAAAGAAAACATCATTTTAAATTTGCTTCGTTCTTAATTATTTTAATTTCTCTGAGGACATCACCATATTATAAGCACTCATAATGTTAGCCAGATTCAGAGATAATGAGTAGTTTTTTTTTCTGGTTCTTAATTTTTCCAGTCGTTTCTTCATTGATTGACAAGTCTTAGGTTAACTCTTTCATTAATGGTGCTATTTATTTTCACTTAAGGAAAATACTATCACAGAAATAAGAGTACATCCTGTTTCTTAGCTACTAAGCATATATATATATATATATTCCCTCTTATTGAGGATCAAGTCCCTGTGGTAGCCGTAGATAATTTTCTAGCCGGAAGGAATTTTATAGGTAATCTCCTCCAGTTGCCTCATTATACAGATGAGGAAATGGAGGCCCAGAGAAATCTATTAGTTAATTACTGATAATGCCACTTTTCTTCCACAGTTCTTTATTGTTTCTTTGTGCTTAACGTGTATCTTTTTGTCTAAGCAATATTTTTAACATGGGGGCACACTGAACCATTTTGGCTTTTTTCCTCTTGTTTAATTTTTTTAAAGCTTTTTGGTAAATCATTTAGCTCCGTTGTAGTACCAGATGTTCCAGCTGACTGCTTCAGCCCACTTAATACATTATTATATTAGCACAACTTTAAGAACTTCTTCAGAGCAAAGCACTTTTCTTTGTCATTGTTGGCTTTTAATGTATTACTTTTTTCCTCCACCCTTACTGAATTTTCCACATCTAATTACTCCAAGATCCATCCCTTCACATTTTCATCCTCTATTCCTTTTTTAGATACACATTGGATAATAATTACAGCTGACAGTGATTGAGCTTCATGTTTATTTCCATTTCACTGACGGGATAACTGAGGCAGAGAGGATCTTCATGGCAGAGTGGGATGAGACCTAGCCTTCCTCATTCCAGTTACAGTATTGAACTTTTTATATATTCCTTTAATATATTCTTTATTGTATATTTCATAGTGTTCATTATATGCTTGTATGTACTACTTGTGTATAATTTATAAATTTATAAAGGTAAAGAATTAACCTCAACTAAAGAGAGGCCTGGCCTTTGCCCTCAGCTCCAGGGAGATGATTTCTGAGCCCCTGGAATGTCCTGCCTGATAAGACTGTCCTTGTTTTTCTGGGGACCTTGGGATACACTGGATAGTTTAACAATGTGATTTATGCTGGGGGCTTTGGGCCAAGTAGTATCAGCTTGACCCTCAGAGAGGCTGGACACTAAAGGTTGTGACCAAGCTCCAGTAAAAACTCTGGACACCAAGCCTTCCCTAGCTGGCACTACTCCATGTGCAATGTCACGTTGTTGCCAAAAGTTTCTGCCATTCGTAACTCCACAGGGAGAGGACACTTGGAAGCTTCATCCATGGAACTCTCCTGGACTCTGCCCTGTACGCCTTTCCCTTGGCTGATTTTAATCTATATCTTTCACTGTCGTGAACCATAACTGAGTATAACAGCTTTCAGTGAGTTCTGTGAATCCTTCTAGGGAATTGTCAAACCTAGGAGTGATCTTGGGGACCACCTGAACTTGCAGTTGTTGTCAGAAGCGAGTGTGGTCCTGGAGATTCCCAAACGCCTGATCAGAAAAGTTTCAAGGTGCTGGCCCTGTGGCCCTGTGGTTAAATTCACACACTCAGCTTTGGCAGCCCAGGGTTTCACCAGTTCAGATCCTGAGGGTGGACCTAGCACCGCTCATCAAGCTGTGCTGAGGCAGCGTCCCACATAGCACAACTAGAGGGACCTGCAACTAGAAGATATACAACTATGTACTGGGGGGCTTTGAGGAGAAGAAGAAGAAGGAAAAAAAACAAAAGATTGGCAACAGATGTTAGCTCAGGGCCAATCTTTAGGGAAAAAAAATAAAGAAAGGAAAGTTTAAAGCCCATTAGTCTACGTCACATTGGCAAATGATTGTCTATTTTCTTTTTCAAGGTCTATGGAAATGTAAACTTCTTCAATGATCTATTTTATGATGATGGTATAAATGTAAAGTCACAGCAATAATCAATAAAGGTCAATTTCACCTGCTCTAGGGCCAGCCTTGGTGGCCTAGTGGTTAAGTTTGGCATGCTCCAGTTTGGTGGCCTGGGTTTGGTTCCCAGACATGGATCTACACCATTAATCTGTCAGTGGCCATGTTTTGGCAGTGACTCTCATACAAAAAGAGGAAGATTGGCAGCAGATGTTAGCTCCGGGTGAATCTTCCTCAGAAAAAAAAAAAAAAAAAAAAATTTCACCTGCTCTAAAAATGTGAGTCCTTTTCCTTTTTATTCTTTTAATCTCCTTGGTTATTGTTATTTTGTTCTTATCTTCCTGGTTCTATTGACTGCATTAAAAATTACTCATAGCTCCATCCCCCTTAAAACTTTCTTGGGGCTGGCCCAGTGGCATAGTGGTTAAGTTCACATGCTCCATTTCAGTGGCCCAGGGTTCACAGGTTTGGATCCAGGGCATGGACCTACACAACACTCATCAAGCCATGCTGAGGTGGCACCTCACATACAAAGTAGAGGAAGAATGGCACAGATGTTAGCTCAGAGCCAATCTTCCTCACCAAAAAAAAAAAAAAAAAACTTTCTCCTAGGTGATCCCTTAAAGTCAAAGGCCCGTGAGGGCTGAGACCACTGTTTATTTATAATTTTAGTTCCAATACTTAACACAATGCCTGAGTTCCCTTTGTCAGGAGAAAAACAAAATCCTGTCTCTAATGGAGAAATAGTATTAGAGAAAAAGGTTTAATTTTAGTCCCTGGTTTTCAATTTGCTTTGGCAACAATAAGCAAGTCACTACCTTCTCTGAACTGCTATTTCATCATCTGTAAAACAAAGAATGTGGACTCAGTGTTTTTAACTCTCTATCCATCTATCTGTATGTTTATTTACTCATAGCCATGGCACTCTTTGCAAATGAAATCTCACAGAGAAGCCCAGTTGAAGCCCAAACAAGTTGAAGAAGCCGTGGGAGGGGGCCTGGGGCCTCCCGTGCTCTCAGTCCTCCCTTGTCCCCCATTCCGTGGCCCCACAGGCCTGCAGGACGCTAGGCTCTTTAGGGCAGCACCGGAAACTCACTGACTAGACAGTTTCCGGAGTCCTGTCAGACTCTAAGATGGTGTATTCTAGAAGCAGTATCAAAATATTTTTTTACAGTGTTACCACTCCAAATGTTATTTAACAACAAAGGAAATTTTGTTGGATTCAGAGTTTTGCTTTGTATTTTCAACACGGTGTTTACGTTGTAAAACATTCAAATTGAACTCCTGAAGAGATGGAACAAAGGGCAAAGTAAACTGGAAGCCAAATCCGTCATTTTCCTTCTTTTTTTTTTTCCAACTTAAGTCCAGTAACGCTAAACAGATGGTGAGAAGTTAACAAGCCCAGAAATCTTAAATGACATGGGTGCTTCATCTTGTCACGAGGCTGCCATTCTTGAGTCTGCTGGGAGAGAGGGAAATCATTAAACGAGAGACGTTTGTGCAAAGCTGAGCACTGAACTTTCCAAAAGCTTTGGAACGGTCTTCCAGTCTGCGTGTCTCAAAGGTCGTTGGTAAAACCTGAACTTGGATTGAGAATGAACATTTCGTGTTGTACCTAACAATAAGCATTTATATAGCGTTTAACTTCATTGAAATCTTACGACTTTATGAGCTGAGTATTAATATATTATTATTATTGTCATTATTAATTCATGCTAGTAAGTTTAATATATTTTTTTCGTGATTATTAATATGTTTGAACTCATATTCACCGTCTTATTCTGTTTGTTTACCATGCATTTTCTTTACTTCTTGTTTTCTTCTTTACTGTCTGTTATTGATCTACTAGACAAGAGGAAGGTTAACATACTATTTCTGTTCTTTGAGTGGTTACTCTTAAATTTTAATATGCAAATTTAATAAAGTTTAATCAATATATAATCCAAACAAACGACCCTTAATATGCAGTTGGCTTTCTTCCATGCCTATCCCTGGAGTTGGAGTTTTCTGGGCCCTATTTTATGGCTGAAAGGCCATTTCTGGGCCTTTCGAGCCCCTCGGTTCATAAGGGACCTCTGTTCTAGCACGTAGCATGCATGAGGCCCTACGTACGCTGACTTCCTTCCTCCTGTGATACGGATCTCCAGCTCTTTGGTTATATATCTGGTTCTAATGCCCCTGTGAGAGTTTTTAGCTCTACTTCCCCTCCACATCGTGGCTTCTTGTTCCCTCTTTATTTCATTATGTAGAGATCTTCCTTTCTTGTGTTCAAGCCTGTTTAAAAATTTTGTCAAATGAGCAGATCTCCAGTGTTGGTCCAACCTACCATATTAACTGGAAGTCTCGGGGACACTTTATGAACTTCTTTACAGATGTGGAAAGACGTGTGGAGAAGATACAACTAGCCCCTCCCGGTATCGGAAAAGAATAAGCAGACTTTACTTCAGATCTTATAGCTCCAAATCCATTTTTTCCATAATGTTGGGCTTCTTTCTTTTCCCGTGCCTCGTTACTTATGCCTTGAAGTCGTTCCTAGATTCCTGTTGACTCATAGCACACCAGTCACATGTTATCTTTTCAAGGAAAGTCCTGTGTGTTCATATGGTCCCCGAAGCTTTAGCCCCATTTTTGCCAGTACAATTTTTTAGAGCCATGTTAAACATTTTTTTCCAAGCCCAGCATCAGGAAAACACTAGAGCCCTAATGTCTTAGAAGAATCATGAACTCTAAGATTTACTTGAATCTCCTGGCTTTTACCTCTTATGGCCTGATACAAAGCCATGTGGACCTTGGCTCTTTTATTCATAAATTACCCATAAATTCATTTATTCTTTTACCCTCACATAAGAACCAGCCTCTGGGCTCCCGTGGACCATACATGAGACAATTTGCATCCATAGCCATCAATGTAATAGGCTTTTGAAAAATTACACCTCTATGCCATTTTTAAAAGCGTATTCTTTCTCTGAAGAATTTTTCTCATCTTCACTATAGCAAATATTTCCACTATCTCAGCTCACATTATTCCAATCTGTATCTTAATGTTCACTATTCATCCAGTAAACATTTTTTGACTGTTATTCTGTGCTAAGCCCTAGAATCACAAAGATAGGGAGGGAGCAAGTACACAGTGAAATCTCTGCTGGCGTAGTCATATGCACATTATGCTATGGAATAAGTAAACGAGAAACATCAATGCCCCTGGAGGTGGAAAGGAGAGAGACAGAAAAAGGCTACAGCGTGTACAAGGACATGGAAGTTAGGGTACCCTTGGGAAACTGCCAGTCTGTCTGGGGCTGGGGATCTACGATAGGAAGGAAGACTGGCAAGGAGGAGCCTAGAGAGGCTGGCAAGGGCTGGGCTGTTTGCCCCGGGGTACAGGTGTTTGTGTTTCATTCTGGAAGCGCTAGGCAGCTGGAGTGATTTTAAGCAGAGAAGTTGATTAAAGTGGGGAAAGCTGGAGCCGGGGGGACATACTGGGTGATCATAGTGCCTGGTTCATAGTTAGCACTCAGCGAATGTCAGTTGAATTGTTATGTTTTTATTCGTGGATGAGCACCCCATTCCCATATTGACCTCCACAAATTTACAAATCCTTAAGTGTGGAAGAATAAGATGATGTCTGCATAAGGTAAAAACTGGTTTGGCTAGACCACTTTCATTGTTTACATTCCACATGCTCAAATATACTCTTAATAAAAATGGGCTCATTTAGTTTGCTGTTTTCTTAGAGCAGACATAGCACTCAATCTGACCAGAGTGGACAGAATCCTTGCTTAGGCTCTGAACACAGGATGTGTTCACAGGTCCTTTTCGACTACTCAGAGCCTCTGTTATTCTATTTATAATCTAAGTCCTTTACTTTTCTTCTTATTCCTTCTAATGCCCAATGTTTTACTTTTTAAGGACTCTGTTTACATTCATAGGTGGTGGGGATAATGAAAGAAGAAAATAAGTTAATTTTTATAAGCGTTTTTGGAGTAGGAATTTTCACAAAAACTTTCCCAAAATTCTATGTGCATCACTAAAGACTTTAATATCAGAGTTGTGTTTATGCACTTCTGGGAATCAGGTTCTTTTGTAGAAAAAATATATCTATTCCACTCAATTTTTGTTTATATGGAAAAACATCTACATGCAGTGAAATTAAATTCCCAGTACTACTGGTTTATTTTTATGACTTTTTTTTCTTGGTGGGCAGTTAACAATGACCAGAAAAAAGAGAAGTCATTAATTTTGTCTTAAATATTTCAATAACTTGAAACAATTTATGCCAAATTATCTACACCTTCACTAAGGTATGAGTTAAAGTTTCAAATATTGGCTGTATCTTTTCTTCTGAGCCAACCCAGGCTATGTTTCCAAAGCATAGGTTTTCATTTCTTGAAATGCATTCATTGATGGTACAGATGAACTTGTAAAGGTTGGCTAGGGGCATGGATGTCAAATAATTGAAGTGATGATTCCATGTGCTCATTGCTAAAGGTAAGATTTGGGATAGGATGGGGAATAGAGAGTCACCTCATGCTATATATATTTTTAAGTTTATAAAGTTTAAACAGTGGGATACTAGCATTAGATTATCAAATGGATCAATATCAAACAGACCAATGGTGGAGAAAAAGAGCTTAACAATAGACCCTATTATATTAAAAAATATAATATGATGAAGCATTCAAATTCAACAGAAATTGGATATCCATATACCAAAAAATGAGTTTTGATCTATACTTCACCCTTTATACAGAAATTAACTTACAATGGATCATAGACCTAAATGTAAAACATAAAATTAAAAATCCTTTTGAAAAGACAGAGAAGAAATCTTTATGTCCCTGGGTTGTGCAAAAACTCCTTAGATATGATATGAAAAGTGTGATCCATAAAAAAATTGATAAATTGGACTTGAAAATTAAAAGCTTTTGTTCTGAAAAAGACACTGTTAAGAGAATGAGAAGATAAGTCACAGACTGGGAGAAAATATTTCATAGATCGCATATTTGTACCCAAAATATGTGACTAACTCTCAAAACTCAGTTAATTGTGGTGATTGCACAAGTCTTTGAATATACTAAAAACCACTGAATTATACACTTTAAGTGGTGAATTGCATAGTATGTAAGTTTTATCTCCTTAAAGCTGTTATTAAGAAGTGGAGGGTGGGGCTGGCCTGGTGGCGTAGTGGTTAAGTTCATGCACTCTGCTTTGGTGGCCCAAGGTCTGCCGGCCCAGATCCTGAACATGGACCTACATACCTCTCATCAAGCCATGCTGTGGCAGTGTCCCACATACAAAATAGAGGAAGATTGACACAGATGTTAGCCCAGCAGCAATCTTCCTCAAGCAAAAAGTGGAAGGTTGTCAACAGATGTTAGCTCAGGACCAATCTTCCTCACTAAAAAAAAAAATTGTGGAGGGTGAGTTTGACTACCACTGGTAGCAAGAGGAAATTTTCTTTTTTTTAGGATGAGGGAACTTGATTCTGGTGGTGGTTACACAATTCTATGCATTTGTCAAAACTTGTAGAATTGCACATCAAAAAGAGTGAATTATACTGTATGTAAACTTGACAGCAAATTTTAAAAACTTTTCAAAGTTCAGTGGAGAAGTTAAGGTTTAAGAATAAATGGTGCTGAGAAAATTTATTAGCTAGTTAGGAAAAAATGTTGAGGCCAACTTTCACTACCTACCAAAACAAATTCTGGAAGGATTGAAGAATTAAATATTTTTTGTCATAGGAAAAAAAAAAAGAGATATTGATCAAGACTTTGGAGTGGAGAGAACTTTTTAAAGTTAGAAAGATGAAGAAAGTGCTGAATGAAAGATTCATGGATTTGTCTATGTAAAAATGTAGGAATCTGGATTTCAGAAAGCCCCCATAGTAAACAAACTGGGAAAACATATATTCAACAAATATGAAAAGAAAATCTCTTACTATTTAAAGAACTCAAACAAATCAGTCTGGAAATCACTTAAACCTAAACTGATAAAACATATCATTTCTATGTAATTTTGCAGCTATCGTTTCTATTTTCCTCTCCTATGGCTGTCTCGTTGTACTGCCTACATTTTGAGGAAGATAGAAGGAGGGAAAATGTAATCTAGTTACTCTTACTTCAGAAGATGCACCCAATCTTCGTCCCACGTCAACTACAGAATTATGGGGGTTTTGTTTGTTCTTTTGATTTCATTACTGACCTATGTCAAGCACACAACAGTCAAGGCCACAGCCAAGGCCTGCCAGATTTGGCCGGTAAGGATACAATGAGCCCTTTTTGGCTTTCGATGGTTTATTACCTACATGGACAACTAAAGGCTCACAAGCCTCCGTGCTCTGGTGTTCCATGAAGAACGCAAGGAGGATCCGCCAAGGCTTAGGACAGGCTCCAGCCCAAACCTGGCTCCTTTGGATATGTGCAGGGTCACCAGGGTGCAGAGGTGTCCCCCTACAACTTGCTGATTACCTCCCTGGTCTGCAGAAGTCACTCATCTCTTCTAATCTGCAATGAGACTTTCTTCATTTGTCCCTTTTCCTATTTGTGAAGTAAAGCTGTGTGATCCACCTGCATAGAATTTACTCACTGTTCTCCTTATTTCACTACCTTTTCCCAAATTATGTAATGTTTTCCACTATGCTAATAGGAATAAGAAGAAAAAGTATGAGTATGTTCTGTATTGTATATTTCTGTGTAATAAACCACCTCAAATCTTAGAAGCTTAAACCAACAACTACTTACTATTTCTCATGATTTTGTGCATTGGCTGGGTACTCCTCTGCTGGTTTTGCCTGGGCGTACAGCTGGAGGTCAGCTGGGCTGGAAGGTCCAAGATCACCTCAGGCACATATCTGGCACTTGGTGCTGGCTATTGGTTGGGGTACTTGGTTCTCCAGTAGCCTCTCATCCTCAGTAAGCTAGATTGGCTGCCTACATGTCCCTCCCGGGGCAGCATTCCCACAGACCCAAGGCAGAAGCTTAAGATCTACTTTGTAAGTCATACACCATCACTCCTACCACATTCTTTTAGTCAAAACAAGTGATGAGAACAGCCCAGATTGAAGGGGTGGGGAATAGATTCCTCCTCTTGATAGGATGAGTTGCAAAAAGAGTATGTTCATGTTTTTCAGTCTACAGCAATGCAAAAAGACAAGACAAGACTGAGTTCTTTCAAGTGAATAGATTCATTGATGCGCAAACAAAATATGACTTTACTTTTCATTCAGGTAAGCAAGGCTACCAATAGAGTAAATATTTTCAGTGCTAGTCACTGCAATAAAATTACTGTGACACTAACAGTTCACAAACATAGAAAATTGAGGAAACTAGGCCTCTATTTTCCTAGGCCCAGAAAATATTTGCAAGAGGAAGTAGTGGTATTAAGTCTTATTTCTGTAGGCAAAGTGACCTGGCAAGTGTGGTTTCCAAACCTCAGAGGGTTATGCCAATTTGATTCCAAGTCTCTTTAGTTAATAACAGAATAGAGAACACCAGCCAAAGATTTTGTTACTTAGAGGGAATTTGCAAATTAACTCTCTTAAGAAGCCATTTGTTGGCCAACATTCCCTGAGGAGAGTTTGTATTTTTACCATCCACCTTGCATAACTGATGAAAGTGAAATGAGATGGTTAGTGTAGTGTGCCTAGTGTAATACCTGACTAACCTTTGCCTTAAAAAAATATGGTTGCTACTATTATTTTATTCAAAGCTTCACCAAGAATTTACATTGTTTAATGATAGATAGACATTGTGGTAGGTACTTTCTTAATACATTTTTATGGTCGAAGTGGGTGCTTGATAAATTTGCTTTAAAAACTTTTCAAGCTAAAATTGTCGTTACCATATTCTATGGGGTAAAAATTTGGAACCTCCATTTTCTATTTGTTCACATGTTGGAAACTGACCTAACAAATGCAACAGTCAGCTATTGCCATATAACAAATAACCATAAAGAATCTCAGTGGCATTTAACAAAAGCATTTATTTTGCTCATGGATCTGTGAAGTGGCTAGAGAATTCTGCCTCTGCCTGCAGCACCTGCCTCTTCCTCATGCTATAAGTCTACAGATAGGTTGGAACAGCTCTGCTCAACATGAGTTTATTCTGAGGCCCAGGCTAAAGGAGCAGCAGCTACCCAAAGTAAGTTCATCTCATGGTGATGTTATAGGCTCAAAAGAACGAGCAAAAACATGCAGGATCTCTTAAGGTCTAGGTTCAGAACTGGCATACTCTCACTTCTACCCAAGTCAATGGAATATCCAACTTCAACTTTAGTAGGAGGAACTACTCAGTCACAGGGCAAGCTCCAAGTTATAATAAGAGAAGAAGAATTGACGGCAATAATGCAATCTACCATGATATTGGTGAAATAATCTTGGCCTACTGACGGACGGTCCCTAATCCTACCTCCATAAAGAGACATGTCTCCTGGTTATGCTTCTGATACTTTCTCAATAGGACATAAATCCCTTGGTTGGCTGACTGTTGAAGCTTATGATTCTATCCTCAAATAATATAGGATGTCTGCCTTGTCAAAAGTTCAGCAATAACAGAAGTAAAACCAATGAATCATTGAAGTAGTAATTAGCAAAAGTTTATTGTACACACCAAAAAGACAGTCTGCAAACCAGGAGCACTCAAACCAAAACATGGAACGAGGCTCAGGGGTATATTGTTATAAAGCAACTTATATAGTGAGAAAGCAGTGACTGTTTATTCTTCACAGTATTGGTTATAATATTAGAATTTTCAGTGATTACCTCATATCAACCTAGGGAAGCAGTTCAAATTTTGCTTGTAATTTCCAGAGACATAAGCAAGAAATGACCCAGGGCAAGTTAGTCTTGCAAAATAAGCTAAATTAAGCTTTTCTTGTATGATTAAACTTGTTTTGTCTGCTCAGGGAATTTTCATGGATGGTCTCCATTTGTTTTTGATTTTAACAATTCCCCCCTTTTGGTCATTCTCTCAGACTAGTTTAGCATTATTAGGGGTTATTACCATTGATGTAATCAGGCCAAAGAATCATGTTATTTGCTGTTTCCACGAGTTGAGTCGTCAGGCCAGAGGGCCATGTAGTCATCGTCTTCATCATGTGTGCGGTTATTATTCATTTCATCCAGCTGTCTGATCCTGATGGGTATCATTTGGCATGTGAGTGGCTACCGACAGGCATTGAAAATCCTTGAGAGTATACAATGTACTGGAGAGGTTAATATGATGACTTTAAGGAGGACAATAGCCAAGGATTGAAAAATTCCCTGGAGCAGAGATTCCCAGGGGCCAAGATTTAACCAACTACATAAATTAAATGAGTTTTCATTTTTTTTAACTTATTTAGGTGGACACAACATGACATATTAGCAAACACATATCCTCATGATTTCTTAGGATGGGATGAGTATGAGGATGTTGCATTTCAGGCAGGGATGTTGCAGGTGAGCTTTCCTTGGAATAAGGTCTCTGTGTGATGTGAGCAATCAGGTGATTTAAGGAGGGGCATTGCTATGGAAACAAAAGAAAAACAAAGGTTAATAGTTTGAGCAAATTATAAATTCAGTTTCTGGGTTTGGAGAGCAGCCATTTGAGAAGATTTCTAAATGTTGGGTTCTAAGCATCTTCGGATGGAATAAGGGCAAGCAGTGTCAATCTGATGGATTTTCCTGGTGTGCAGTGTGAATGTCTCTGGTGAGCCTTCTGAGCAGGCACATAGCAACAGGTGCGAAGACTGTCCACACACGAGTGGTGATTTCTCTGAAGTTTATATCAAGTTGTCCAGCCTTCGCTTTCGTGGCTTCAGGAAAAGGGCAGTTTTAGTTTCACAGTGATTCCCAGTCAGAAGAGTGGGAGAAAATTGGAAATGTTAGTTTGGAGAGTCCTAGCCAAATATTGGGGAAAACTAGAAGAATTCAGGATCCCATCCAGTTTAAGGTAGAAAACAGAACCTCAAAGACAATTAACGGCACCAGAATCTGATATCTACCAAGATGTATTACTGAAATATAGTCATTCCCATTTCTAACAAAGATAACCATAGTAAGACTAATTTTTTGCAAATTAAGTTTAGTTTCAATAAACTTGGCCTAACTATTTACATAAGTGCAGCAAGAGTAGTGATTGACAATATAGGCTCCTTTAAATCTGCTTTGCTGGAACTTTTCATAAGGAATCTCAGAGTGGATTATCAAAGGCCTTGAGGCTAGGAAGCCAAGTCCAGGACTTGTCCAATTGTGTCCTGTTATAAGGAGAAAAGATTCTTACAGCACTTATGCAAATACATATATTACTGTGAAAAACAAGAATATTAAATAGGAGTTTCTAAATTCTGGAGGGATCAGGTAGGGAGAAAAAGATAAATGCTTCAAACTTTGTTGCAAAGATGTGCTTTACCAAATTGCTCTAAGTTATACATATCTTAAAAGAGAAGAGAAAAGGGGATCCTTTTTCTGGAAAACAAAACATTAAAGAATCAGCAATGTTTTAAATGAAGTCATAAAAATCATAATCATCTTCATCAGTTCATTAGGTCTCCTGTGATTAATTCTTGTTTTCCTTCATCTTGGGTTAGCAGCTTTATGAATCAATCAATTTCCCATTAGAATTTTCTAAATTCTTACCCAGTTCAGTGTTATGATCTTAAAGTTATCAGAAACCTGCATTTTAGAGTACTTGTGAGGGTCTTTTCCATGAATCTCTTTGAAGACAAAATGCATTTCACAAGAACATTTTTGCGAAATCATCAGAGTAAAACAATAACTGTCAGTAAACAACAAAAGACTTTAAAAAATGACGATGGTTAAAGATCTGGTGGGAGTTCCTTATAGTGCAATTGACAAGGAAATTTGGCTATTTCTCTGACATACACTTGAAAACAATAACTAGAATTATGACTGATAACATTATATGAGGACATAACAGATTTTTAGGAATTTCAAGTAATTTCTTGAACACATATTAATAACGTATATGTATACAAATATAAACTAAAGAAAGTTTAGCATCACTTCTTATTTGACAAAGCTCCTCGTGTAATTTAACATATCAAGCCCAATAGGTTTAATATCTTTCTTTTATAAGGAGAGAGAACAAATCTTTTGAGATGTTTCAGGGGCCTTCTGTAAAATCCCAAAGTTAGTTCAAGATCAAAAAGACTTCATTCAGAATTTGATTTGGGGAAGTTTGTTAAAAATGTCAAAAGATTTAAGACATTTGATCAAATAGGATTATAGGTCACTATGAAACAATACTTAATTATCCATTCAACTGTAGTGACAGTTAAAAGATTTCAAAAGCAAATATAGAAAGTTACATAGTTGTAAAAAACCTTAGCTCTTTTAATAGAGAAGGCAGTTTTTCTAATTAATCAAAGACATGATAAAGAAAACATGAAGCACAGGAAATATTTACATAAGACACAGAATCTTTGTTTCCTAGGCAGATTATATTAAATGTAAAGGAAAACCTTTACTTACAGTTTCTTATTAGGAGCAGACCAATAATCTAAGAAAAGTTTGTTCTTTTAACAGAGAAAAAAACAAATTCTAATTTTGCACCAGTGTACTTTTGATATTAAAACCTTTTTTTTTAACTTAAGTAAATCCATTCCAATTCTAGTCAATTTGACCATATATACAATTCTTTTCTCAAGAGCTCCTTTCCACAAGAGACCTTCCTCAAGAAACCTTCTACAACTTTCTATATCCATTTAGGTTTTTTCCTGTCTTTTTGCTTTCTTATTCTGGAACAATCATTTTATTTGAGGACGAAATTACTTCCTTTTTTCCTTTTTACACACAAACAGAACAAAACCAAACCATATCCAGCATACTTTTCCTTATCCAGAAAATGCATTCTATTTTCCTTACCTGTTTTTCATATACAGTCATTTTCCTTCACCCTTATTTTTTCTAGTGGGTTTTTTTAACATGTTGACTATAAATTTTAACTATTTGTAATCTTTGCTTTCCAGTGAAAACTGGGAAGCAGGCAATTGTCATCTGTCTATCATATATTAGCATTGTATAGTGGATTGGAAATTTGTAAATACATTTCATAATTTCTAGAAATATATTTTTTATCATAGTAAATTTTTCAATGTGGCACAAAATGTGTCTTAATAGACACAAATATCTTTTGTCTCTCTGTAAAAAGATTTAAAAGCCAAAAGTGGATAAACATGTTTAGCATTTAGACTTTATCTTATTTGAAAATGATTTGGATATTCAATGAATATCCATTGTTTAGTTTAACTTAGTATAAATTTTTATCTTATTTACATTTATTTAAGTTACTTGCTTTTAACAATTATGCTTGGGTTAGACATTAAACAGCTAACCATCATCTTAAGTTATTTTTCTTGCTGACAGATTTTGAAAACATGCCTGCTTTTATTAAACCAACAAACTTAAGCTAGCTTTATTTATCAAGCATTATCCCAGACCTTGTGAACTTAAAAAACATTTGGGTTAGTTTCTATATTTCTGAGAGTATATTTAATTTATACAAATACTTCATTTTATTTAAGCCAATAAAATATAGCTCTTTACAAACTAATTTTGGCAATGCCATGGAAAGGTAGAAAAGTATCACATATCTATAACATACATACATAGATGTACATAAACATACAGACAGAAACAGAGATCTTATAGCTTTTGTTTAAAACATTTTAGCTATGTTTCAGGTACAAAACTCAAAAGAATAGTTGAATCCAAATTTTGTTTCTGGCAGATGGACTAAGTTAAGGTTACCTGCTCAGATGATCACAGAGTTTTTGCTAAAGATTTGTTATTTGCATGCCATAAGGATTCTTTTAGAGCTATTTTTGGAGTCATTTTGTCTTTTAGAAGCTTCTGAACACCAATAAAAGAATGCATTCCATTGTCTCTGAGAAGTTTGGGAATCTTCTCTTTTAAGGGTGCCCTTTAAAGTGGACTTATCTAAGTTACAGGTTCCCAAAAGTGGCCACTATAATTCCAAAAGTTCATCTGTTTTCCAAAAAGGCACAAGATCCTGGTCCATAGACCAAGTGGAACCCATCTTTGCCTTTAGATTTCCTAACATATCTTAACTATGAGGGTTCCTGTTTTCCAACAGCTATTCTAAAACATAGGGAATGACATGTTTTTCCCCTTTTGAATAGAATAGGATGACTTACAAGAAACTTCAACAAACAAAGTACAAGTAAGCACAATAAAATCAGAGATGTCAATATGCAAAGAGAGCAAAGTTTGGATCCAAGATAGACTTACCCTCAAATTCCAGGGTCAGTGAGAAAGCAGTGAGCTCAGTGGGCTCTGTGGGTACCAGCACCTGTTTGCTCACTGGCCTCAGAGTCATTGGTTGGGGGGTCTTCTTTGGATCCCACTTCTGACACCATGAAATGTCAAAAGTTCAGAAATAACAGACGTAAAACCAATGAATCATTGAAGTAGTAATTAGCAAAAGTTTATTGTACACACACCAAAAAGACAGTCTGCAAACCAGGAGCACTCAAACCAAAACATGGAATGAGGCTCAGGGGTATATTGTTATAAAGCAGCCTCTATACTGAGAAAGGAGTGACTGTTTATTCTTCACAGTGATTGGTTATAATATTAGAATTTTCAGTGGTTACCTCATATCGATCTTGGAAAACAGTTCAAATTTTGCTTATGATTTACAGAGACAAAAGCAAGAAATGACCCAGGGTAAGTTAGTCTTGCAAAATAAGCAAATTAAACTTTGCTTGTATGATTAAACTGCTTTCATCTGCTCAGAGAATTTTCAAGGATGGTCTCCATGTTTTTATTTTATTTTAACAAACCTGTTAGTTACCTAACAGAGTATATTTTTAAATTCTATGCTGCCTCATAATTATAAAGTCTCAGTTTGGAAAACCATATTTGTGAAGTATTTCTTAGTGAATCATCCATTCCTCAAGATAGTCTAAATTTCACACCTGGATCAAGTTAAGTTGCAGAAAAGTTTCCATGTACAACATATCATGTCAGCCTCTTATAAAACTGCCTTTTGTTAACCAAGCTTGGGTGTTAAGCTCTCTACCTACATTGAAAAGAGTTATAAGAAAATAGCTTATGGACACAGTCATTAATTAAGATTGACATTGATGTGCTCTACACATTCCCTTTTTTGAAGAACCATAGAAGATTTTCTCTTGGCACACAGAAACAAGAATTTTATGGGATCCACCTGAAAAATTGGTTTATTTTTATCTTATAGTCACTGTGATGTAACTGATCATCTTTCCATTCTTATATTGGCCACTAGGAAGCTCTGATACAGATTCAGAAGCCATCTCTGCTGGAGCACAGAGCCTCATGCATAGTATGGCCATTTTGTGTCAGGCTTTAAGTGAGTTAACACTTATTAAGTCCTTAGAAGAGCTTGACACATAGTAAGTGCTATATGTTGGTTTGCCATTTGTCTTATTATTGATATTAATGGGATAAGTTAGATATAAATAAAATTCAATTAAATAAGAGAACGAGATCCTAATATCTGACCTCCTATTTCATTTTGGAATAAAAAGTACTGAATTCATCTGTTCCTTTTCAAGACTTTTGTAATCAAATTACATAATAGATAAGCAGGCCAAGTATTGGATGAGGAAATTTTATTCTCCTTCTCTTTAACTAATAGTTTACTGATTAAGTTTAAGTTTGTGTCGTTTGGATCAAAACAAATTTCCACTTCTTGCCAAGAACACTTAGAATGAAATAACCAAAAGTTTCAGCAAAGACTGAGGTAAATGTTATTAAAAAATGGATGATAGATTGAAACTCCCTCAAATGGTTTGGTGGCGTAGAGATTGGGGAGGGTAAGAAGTCCAATAGGAGCTCTCTTCTTTGCAACAGCTAGTTTTTGGCCTAAGCAGGGCCCACTAAAATTTCGCTTTCCTTCCTTGTTTTGTGGCTGGGAGAAGGAAGTGAGGGGCCCAAATCAGCCAGGATTGATCATCTCACTGGCAAAGACACGATGCCCACAGGCAGAGGAAGCACGCTAAAGCTCCAGGGTTCTCTCTGTGCCCCTTGCCTTGATGGTGTCCACAAGAGAAACACTGAGAAAGAAAACAGCTGTTTTGCCCACAGCTAAAGGGCAAAAAAAAGAATACAAATTGTCAACCCCTAGCCCTCAAACTTTTGACCGCAAGGAAAGATTCAAATAGTCCTCTGCTAAACAGAGCAAAGGATCAAGGATTTGGGGCTAATTCTATTATTCAAAAGAACAGCCTTTGGTCAAAGAAAAGAAGCTGAATAAAAAACTCTTTTAAAGAAAAGAATATGTACCATATAACATGCAATGGACATATGAAAAATTCCTGCTAGAGGAAGACAATCTAGGTATTTTTATTTCAGGGAATAAATTGGACAGATTTTACACTCTAAAAGAAATTGAGAGTATTTCATAGTGAGGAATCTGCAAGTCTTTTGTATCTGAATGAAGACAGTATAGAGAAAAAGCAGTTAAATTAAATGCAGATAATTAACATTAGATATTAAAATGTAGACTAATTATTAAATTAAATTGTAGTTAAATTGAATGTAGGTATTAGGTTTTTTAAAGACAAAAACAATGGTGTTCTATTCTTATGAGAAGCAGTTTGTCGATAACTATAAAAATGACAGATGCCAAGAGGAGGACTTTATCTTATGTGTCATATGTGTGTGAACTCATGTGTGTAAATGATGTATATATGAGATTATTTATTGCAACATTGTTTGTGAGAGTAAAATATTGGAAATAACTTAAATGCCCATTAATTGGAGACCAGCTAAATAGACAATTCATATGCTGGAATATGCAGCCATTAACAAGAATGAGGCAGATCTTTATGTAATAATAACATAAGCTCTCCAAGATGTGTTGTAAAGAGGATGTGGAAGAGAGGGTATAAAATACTATCATTCATGTAAAAATACTTATTTGTATTTACTTGTTTATACATAAACATTCTGGAAGGATCCATAAGAAAATGGCCAAAGTGCTAGCTTCTAGGAGGGGAACTGAGTGTCAAGTGGACAGAGACAGAGGGTGACTTTTTTCACTCTAAGTCTTTGAATCCCTTTTTGTGTGTGTCTGTGAGGAAGACTGGCCCTGAGCTAACATCTGTTGCAAATCTTCCTCTTTTTCCTTGAGAAAGATTGTCGCTGAGCTAACATCGGTGCCAATCTTTCTCTATTTTATGTGGGATGCCACCGCAGCGTGGCTTGACAAGTAGTGGTAGGTCCATGCCCGGGATCTGGGCCTGAGAACCCCAGGCCACCAAAGCAGAGCACGCGAACTTAACCACTACACCACCACGCCAGCCAGCCCCTTTGAATTCCTTTTGAAGTTGATGTCATGTGCATTTAAATTCATTAAAAATAATATCATCAAAGAAATTATGAATTCATCTGAAACAACAAGGAACAAAATTGGTACAAGCAATCTGTGATGTGGAGGGCACACTTGAGAAAAATCATGCAAGGTGCAGAGAAAAATGTCAGAGACTGTCCAAAGAGGTATGGAGGACACATCACAAGATTCAACCTATAAATAATCGGTATCACCAAAATATGTATACCATGTTTCTATTTTTGTAAAGATAAAGCTACACATACAGATAAATTACCTAGTATCTGTATGTGTAAATGTCTACTCCTATGTGATTGTATAATAATAATAATAAGCAACAAAAACAGTACTTAAACCATGTACCAGGTACTGTTCTAAGTGCTCTGTGTGTGCTATTGTTGGTCCTCACAACAGCTCTGTGAAGTAGGTAGTTATCCCCACTGCACAGATGGGACTCCAAAGCACTGAGAAGTCAGCTTCTGGTCCCACAGTCACACAGCTAGTAAGTGGCAGAGCTGAGATTTGCCGCCTGGCATTTAACCCAAATTGGCCTTTTCATCTACCAGATCACGATGCCTCCCTGTCATGTAAAGAAAAATGATGGGGAGATAAGCAGTAGTCACTTAAAACCTGTAGAATGAAGCTGTTTGGAATTTTTATTTTCTGTATTAACATGTTTGTATCATTTGAATTTTTATAACTTCTTTATAATTTAAATTAAAAAGTAACTATAAATCAAAGAGAGGTATAAAACACTAAATAAACATCTGAGACTGCTCTCTCTAACTCACTCTTATTATCAGAAGTTTTATAAGAAACTACGTTTTTGTAAGAAATCCGCAGAGCTCAAGTCCAGGGTTTAGGGTTCACCTTCATGCTCATTGGCTGGCTAGTTAGTAAACCTCTCTGATTGCAGGTACATAATATCTACTTTGTTCCCTGTGGCATGCTCTTAAAACAGAGTATGCCAGGATTCCTTGCCCCTCCAACCTACAATAGGACACCTGAAGAACTGAGTTCTGACGCCTACATGTATACGTATAGTTGATACTCGCTGCTGCTCTTCAAACCACCATGTCAACATCAAGACACTAGCCTGGACATCATCGTTCCCTCTGTGAAGATTACTGTTTTACTCATTTGAGTTTAACAATATCACCATGTCTCAGTTCAGGCTGCTGTAACAGAATACCATAGTCTGTGTGGCATATAAATAAATATTTCTTTCCCACTGTCCTGGAGGCTGGGAAGGCCAAGATCAAGCTCCAGCAGATCTGATGTCTGGTGAGAACTTGCTTCCTGGATCGTAGACTGCCATCTTCTCACTGTGTCCTCATGTGGTGGAAGGGGCAAGGTAGGTCGGAGGGCTTCACCCTCATGACCTAATCACCTCCTAGGGGCCTCACCTCCTAACACCAGCACACTGGGGATTAGGATTTCAGCATATGAATTTTGGGGGGACACAAACATTCAGTCTGTAGCACACAACATAGCTAATTTATGGAGGTGAGCATTGTGATAGCAACTGTAACACTTCCATACCCCAAAATTTCAGAGATGTTTCATCAGATTGAAAGCAATGTTGTAAATAACCTTTCCCTGCTTACGGTTCCTAAACTTTATAACAATTTTTGTAATACTTTAATACAGTTCCTGTAACAGCACACTACACTATACTATTATAAATTACTGTATATAAAATAGCATTACTATTATGCACACACACACACACTAAATGTTTGCCATGTTAATGAGGAGGGACACAGATAACTGAAGTCTATTTGAAATTTAAGGTTTTCGCCAGGGCTTTGTTTGAATTGCTGTATTCCTTGTTTCTTAAGACTTCTAATGCTGATAGCATTTACTCTTTCATGACAATGGGGTATCATTTGGTAAGACACTAAGGCTTATATACAACATTTAAAATTATTAAGAACAGCAAATTTTAAAATCTTAAGTGCATCTTTCCCTCTCAAGAACCTAGATCTCTGTCAAGAGCCAAGCTCACCTTAACAGTTTTTATGATGGCCGAATTAACAAACTCAACTTGTCACTAGTCTCAGTCAGACTTATTTAGATGTAATAACTTCTATTTGTGGGCACACAGTGAGAATATAGATCTGAAAAGATGCAGCTGTAATAAACAGAGATATAGTAACAGCTTCTATGTGTCTGTGTGGAATGGGGATCCCAGCTTGAACTTGAAGTATGTCTGCAGTTTTATTGATAATTCCCACCCTCCTCCACCACTGGATTTTCAGGAGTCCATGGGGAGCTTAGCTTGGAACAACTCAGTCTCACAAACATGCCCAGACATGTTGCAAGAGTGTAAGATTCCCCTGATTATAATTTAGTGCGGTTAATGGTGTGGGTCTTCTACGTAAGCACAAAAAAGAAAGCCTTTTTTTTTAACTTTCTCCAGGAGATATTTTATGTGCATGTTTGTCTCTGTGTGTTGCCAAAAGATTAGAAATTACAAAAGGCCATGGTACAGAAAATGAGTCCCTGGTTGGTCTCATTTCCTTAGTGTTTCAGCCTAATGAGTTAATCCTGTATCCTATCCTTTTAATTTTTTGTTTCAATTCTGGAATCTGGTGCCAATTTAGCCATCTGACCACTAGGAATTACTTTTGAAGTATGATATTACAAAAAGACACTGACCAGAGGAAGGCATTACACACAGGATTTCCTGTTTATAGATGCACCAAACATGTAGGCCCCTGATTAACTGATTAACGGGGGGAGAATAGAATATATCTAAACAATGTACTCACTGAAAGTTTCCACACAACTGCGTTGGATAGCTTACTCCAATGTGTGACTCAGGAAAACATTCCAGTGCATTCATAAATTCAGAGAAGGAATCCAAACTGACGATAGATGGATGCAATTGTTGGTGTCCACTGGGAAAGAAGTAGCAGGTTAATACTTGATTTAAAAGATTTCATCCAGAAAGTAATACTAGGATGATGATTTTTTTAAATGCCAGCATCTTATGCCATCAAATTAGCCAATAACACTATTCATTTTCTCTTTCCTTGTAACTTTTTCAATTCTGTTCTGTTGTTCCACCAGTTTTTGAAAATAAATATGCAAGAAAATCACCAAAAATAAACTGTTGTCATTTTCATCTTTCTAAACTCAAGCATGTGCAGACTGCTCCCTTTTTACATGCTGTTTCTTATATGTAGAGAGGAGAGATTTTCTGATTCTTTTTTTTTTTTTTGAGGAAGATTAGCCCTCAACTAACTGCTGCCGATCCTCCTCTTTTTGCTGAGGAAGACTGGCCCTGAGCTAACATCCGTGCCCATCTTCCTCTACTTTTATATGTGGGACGCCTACCGCAGCATGGCTTGCCAAGGGGCACCATGTCCGTAACCAGGGATCCGGACCAGCAAACCCCAGGCTGCCAAAGTGGAACGTGCAAACTTAACTGCTGTGCCACCAGGCTGGCCCCTGGATATTCTGATTCTTAATAGTAGTAACAATACTTGGAATTTCAGTGTTTTGGGTTTTTTTTTCTCTAAAGCACAAATGAATCTTTTGTACCCTCTCCAAGAATTACTATACAATAGTTTCTAATCTTTAAGACTATATTATATATGCACAGAGAATTCAAAGAAAATTAGTATTCAGTACCCGTTATCAATTAAAAATACAACAATGAGAAATCTACATTTTTCTTTTCTTTTTCCCTACATCTATAGCAAATACAGCAAGAAGTTCCGTTAAACATTTAGAAAAGAAAAAGGAAGGTGAAGTAAAATAAAAGAAAAAAGGAAAAGGAAGAAAGAAAAGAAATGGATGCTATTCAAGCTCAGAAGATTCTTGACTTTGATGAAACTATAATATAGTTTAAGGGAACATGGGATTTAAAAGCAGTTTTAAATGTTAGAAAGCAGGCAGCATTTCCATAGGGCTACTAGCGGAGCACGTACCAATTCTAATTCCCGCTTTTAGAGCGAATCAAAAGTCTTCCATGACCGGTCCCCAGCCAACCCCTTCCGGTCCAGCTTAAGTTTTGTAGTATCTTGTCAGGGAAGTGGGAGAACCCTCCTCCCCCTTTCCATAGGGTTCTTATGGCTGGTCAAATAATTAAAAAGTCAGTTTAGCAGAGAAAAATCCAACAAACTAATAGCATGTATACATGGGAGAAACTCAGGGGAAACTGAATAACTCAGCCAACGGGCCGAGGCGGCCTGCTTAAGTATCTTCAGCTACAGACAAGGAGGACGTTTGGGGTAGTGATTTGGGGCTTCAAAGGGGAGGAAGGCAACTCACATGGAAATGGAAAAGCAAATGTTTGGTAAATAGAACTTTGATAAGAGTGGGCAAGGATCCTCCCAGTCTACAGAAACCCAGAGTTATCTATGGTGATGGCCTGCCCTGGAGACAGGCCTTTATTTTAAATTTGTTTTAGGCAGTTAGGGGGGAAAGGTGGAATGTTCTTGCTGAGTCTGAGCCCTTACTGTCTTCAGCTCGAAATAATCCGCGTACCAGAGTGGAGCATCTTGGGGCGGCCTGCCGGGAACCCCGTCAATATCTGTTCCCGGGGAAAAAAAAACTGTCACCAAAAGAACCTTTTATTAGATATTACTATTTCTCAGCTAATTTTTTTTCTTATTGCCCAATCACAAGGATCAATTATTTCTTTCTTCTGGTTCTGTGTCTAAAACCCTTTCTAGTAGATAGGATTGTTGTAAAGATCAGAAAGACACTGTATATGAACATAAGTGCTTTCAAATATACACAGAATCATACAAATATAAGTCAACATCATTATGAAACCCGCTTTGTGAGATGTACGTTTTCCTTTTGTTTTTATTTTTCTGTCTTATCCTATTGCTTTCTTTTTTGTTGTTGTTGCTGAGGAAGATTCACCCTGAGCCCACATCCGTTGCCAATCTTCCTCTTTTATTCTTTTTTTTTATGGGAGCTGCCGCCCCAGTGAGGCTGCTCACAGACGAGTGGTGTAAATCCATGCCCGGGATCCAAACCCCGGCCACCGAAGCAGAGCTCGCCGAACTTAACCCCAACGCCGCCGGGGCTGGCACTCCTATCATTTTCTTAATAATCAAAACTGCTATATTGGAATTATAATGTTATTGTTAGGTTGAAAATGTTAAACATTTTTGGTTTTGCCTTTCAGGAAAACTAACAAAAGTATTCTACGTTGCAAACTGTTATTTTATATTGAGGCTAGTAGGTTAAAAAAGATCAGAAAACATAATCTAAAGATCTCATTTTCTAAAAAATCATTTTTTCTTCCCAGTTTTCAGTGATTAACCAGCCGCTTTTGTTGTTGTCATCAAATCTGCCATGGAAGTCAAAATTTCACAGCATGTCATGGTCCCTCAGAAATCTCATCTTATGCTTCAGGGTAATTTAAGTTGTTACAAAGGTCATTTAGGGGAAGAAATTAGTGGCTATAATAAATTATTTATTTTCTTAGTGTTTATAAACAAAGATCTCCTTTGGGAAACAGGGTGCAAAAGAAGGCAGAGAAAATAAGAACAAATTGTCAGCTGGCTACAGACAGAGGGAAGATGGCCTGTGCTTGGCCCATGTCTGGTTTCTAGGGGATCCTGCTTAGACCAACAGTCAAACAAGCACACATTTTGTATATTAAAGATACAAAAAGGAAAAGCCAAAGCATGAAATGCAGTCCACTTCCAGTAATCTGCATTCTTATTAATTTTTTCCTGGTTTATCAAAAAATATTTCACGTCAGATAGAGAATCTGACTTACTCCTGTGCTACTCCCCCGACCACTGGTTTTGTGTTTACTCTGATATCATAACCTAATTTTTAGTTATTAGCCTAAGTAAAAATAAGGAGGGAATAACTAAACCCACTTTTTAAAACACATAATGCATTACAAAGAAAAAAATATTTGGGGGTTAGCTACAGTTTGTGTCCCTAGGATGGATAATTATGAGGGGCTCTCAGGTCAGAAAACATTAACTAGAACAGAGACCTGTGCACAAAGCAGACCAATTTCACTGTTAGTCGTTGGTCCTTGGTTTATCTTCACTCATCTGGACAAAACCAGCTTAGAAGAGCCAACATCAGTAAAGGTTCTTTTTTCCTAAAGGTTGGTCATGTTACTCTCTTCACCTTTAAAAACCCATGAAGATGAACTTACCCTAGAATTCACATTGAGGCTGAAGAGTAGCAGAAAATACCACCCCAAAATAGTCCACTTTGGCAGAAGGGCTGTTTCAAGGCACTTGAAATACAGCAGGTGCAAGAAGAGTTCTCTGACCTCCTCTTTTCTTCCTGAAACCAGGAGATGAAACTTCCACGGGAAAGATGCCCTCCTAGCACCTGGAAGAAAGGAACGCTCTTATCACCAGAGAGAGGGAGTGGAGGCCAAGAGAAATCGCACAAACAAACTTCGGTAAAACAACCCCTGTCTTCCTTTAGCCTCCCCATAAATTTTAGTTACTTTGTCACAATTACTACTCTTTGTCCAACCTAGTTTATAAACACTTAGGCCTAACCACTTTTGGGGTCTTCATTTTCCTGTGAAGGCTCCCATGTACATGTAAAAATAATTTTTGTGTGCTTTCCTCCTGTTAATTTGTCTTATGTCAACTTAATTTTCAGGCCCAGCTGGAGACCCTAACAGACTAAAAGAAAAGTTTTGTTTCTCTACAAGGCCAAGTGTGGATGTTGCTATATATATATATAATGGCTCAGATTCTTTCAAACTACTTTTTCTTTATAGCTTGCTGTTCCTCTAATCCATCTGGGATGAGAATTCCTAAGACTGGAATCACGGGAATCATAGAGTTCCTCTTCCAAACAATTCTACTTACTTTCTGCTTCTTGCATTTTACATGACTGCTTTACTGATTTCTTGCTTTAATGCCCACCCTTTAATGCCTTCGGTTGGCATTAAAGAGAGAGGTATTTAACCAGGAAATGAGATAAAGACTTTCAAATAGGACTCCTCAATAAAATGAAATGTGCACACAATTTCCTATATGGATGATGTATATTTTGATAGGCAAGGTTTCTGTTAGTAACCCATGATGACCTGCTTAACATTTTTGTTATGCAAAAGTTTTCCCGTTGAAAAAAATCACCAGTAATATTTGCATAAAAGGGAAAAATACATACTATCTATGTATTTTAAGCAAAAGATTTTATTTTTGTGGGCAATTATTTATAATAATATTAAAAATTTTACAGAATACCAGTTCTTTCTCACTGTTTTTAATTCTCATTTAAAAGATCAGTTTACCCCGAAATATGTTACACAGGAGAAACGGAAAGATGTTTTGAAAAAATAAATATTGCTTATGTTACACAAAACCCCTGCATTTCTATTCATCACTTACTGTATTAAATTGAGTATGCACTCAGTTAAGCTAATAGGAAACTCTTGGTTTGAAACTTTTTATTAATTTTGACTAAAGCACAATATGCCTTTATTATACTTACATTGTTAAGAATCATACGTAATAGGCCAAAAAATTATGCTTTAGATTATTTTTAAAGCTTGGAAATTGAATTATAAAGTTACAGCACTTAAAAAAATAAAACACATAGAAACTTAGAAGAAAATGAAATAGAATATGAACTAAGGTAAAAAAGTCTTAAATCAATTTTGTCATAGTGATGTATAAAAATAGCAATACAGGGCTAAATTGACATCACTAGTCAAATCGTATGCATCTTGAATTCATTTGTGGTGTGGAAGTTAATTCAGTTCTTCAAATATGTCTCTCTCTTGGTCTCTCTTTCTCTTTGTCTCTACACACACACACACACACACATGCAGCTTCTTTGTGCCCAATCTACCAGAGAACATTATTTCTTTTTAAATGTTCCTTTTTTTTTTTTTGATGAGGAAGATCAGCCCTGAGGTAACATCTGTGCCAGTCTTCCTCTATTTTGTATGTGGGATGCCTCCATAGCATGGCTGATGAATGCAGTAGATCCACACCCGGGATTGGAGCCATCAAACCCAGGCTGCCAAAGCAGAGCACGTGGAACTTCAACCACTCAGCCACCGGGCCGGCCCTGAGAACATTATTTGTTGATTCACTTGTCTTCAACAAATATGTACTGAATGCCATCTATGTCATAGCCAGTCACTTTGGGGGTTATCAAGTTAAGTAAGACACTGGTCCTCCAGAAACTTACAGTTATGCACACAAATAACTATAACAGAAAATGAAGCAGAATAAACGCCATAAACGAGGCATTTCATGATATAGGAGTTCAGATGTCATTTTGCTTGGGGAAACTAGAAAAGTCTTATGCGAAAAGTGTCATTTAGTGTGGGCTTTGAAGGATGGTGAGATTTTTATAGAAATGATTGCAGAAAAGCTGAGAGGACTGATATGAAACCAGCAGCATGAGCAATGACACAGAGACAGCCACGTGTAGAGGGACTAGGACTTAGCTGCAGTGTAACGAGTGGTGAGTAGCTGGGGGGGCAGGGACGGTGGGGAGAAGCCTGAGGAGGTAAGTGAAACCAGCGGTAGAAAATTCTCCTTTATTCAGAAGACAGTACAGATCCCTTGGAGGTTCTGGAGGAAGAGCATGGCACGCTCAAGTATCAGTTTAGAAAATGAGACTGTAGGTTAGACTGGAGCTACAGAGATTGAGGAACGGGTGCTTTCATCGCCCAGAAGAATAAGGGAGTCAGTGGAAACGGACAAGGGGAAACACAACCAGAGGTATTTCAGAAGACGATCTTGAGGACTTGGTAATCAGAAGAACTTGGGAGCTAAAGGTGTTAGTTACTCTTGGTTACAGCCAGGTAACAGAAGATTAAATTGAACTAGCTTAGACAAAAAGAGCTCACAAAATCCAAGGTGGGGCTGAAACCCAGCCTCAGAGTAATTAGAGCCAACTAGAAACAGGGACCCAAATGCCATCAGGTCTCTCATCTCCCCTCCCCCCCATAGGCTGATGCCAACCTTTCCTCCTACAGAAGAGACTTTCTCACGTAGCAAGTGTGGTCACTAATATTTCCTGAGGTTTATATCTTTCAGTTTCCACCACTGAGAGACACTGACAGATATTGCTTTCTTCTCAAATCCAAACATCCCAGGAAATAACTGTAACATTTTTTTTTACTCTCTGCTTATTTTTATTTTATTTTATTGAGGTAACATTAGTTTATCAGATTATATAAATTTGAGTTGTACATCATTACATTTCAGTTTCTGTGTAGACTACATCATATTCACCACCCAGTGACTAATTACCATCCATCACCACACACAGGTGCCCTGTCACCTTTTTCACCCTCCCTCCCTCTTTCCCTCTGGTAACCACCAATCCAATCTCTGTATCTATGTGTTTGTTTGTTGTTATTGTTGTTGTTTTTATTTTCTACTTATGAATGAGATTATACAGTATTTGTCTTCCTCTGTCTGACTTATTTCACTTAGCATAATACCCTCAAGGTCTATCCATTTTGTTGCAAAAGGCAAGATTTCATCTTTTTTTTATAGCTGAGTAGTATTCCATTGGTATATATACCACGTCTTCTTTATCCATTCATCCCTTGATGGGCACCTGGTTGCTTCCAAGTCTTGGCTATTGTGAATAATGCTGCAATGAATGTAGGGGGTGTATGTATCTTTATGCCTTTGTGTTTTCAAGTTCTTTGGATAAATACCCAGCAGTGGAATAGCTGGATCATGTGGTAGATCTATTCATAATTTTCTGAGGATACTCCATACTGCTTTCCACAGTGGCTGCACCAGTTTGCACTCCCACCAGCACTGTACGAGGGTTCCCTTCTCTCCACATCATCTCCAACACTTGTTTCCTGTCTTGTTAATTACAGCCAGTCTGACCAGAGCCAGGTGGTGTCTCATTGTAGTTTTGATTTGCATTTCCCTAATAGCTAATGATGTTGAACATCTTTTCATGTACCTGTTGGCCATTCTTTGGAGAAATCTCTGTTCAGATCTTTGACCCATTTTCTAACTGGGTTATTTGTTTCTTTGTTGTTGAGATGTATGAGTTCTTTATATATTTTGGAAATTATCCCCTTATCAGATATGCAATTTGCAAATATCTTCTCCCAGTTTGTACGTTGTCTTTTTGTTTTGTTGATGCTTTCCTTTGCTGCACAGAAGCTTTTTAGTTTGATGTAGTCCCGTTTATTTACTTTTTCTTTTGTTTCCCTTGCCTGGTCAGATGTGGTATTTGAAAATATGCTGCTAAGACTGATCGAAGAGTCTACTGCTTATGTTTTCTTCTAGAAGTGTTATGGTTTCGTACCTTCAAGTCTTAAATCCATTTTGAGTTAATTTTTCTGTAGAGTGTAAGATAATGGTCTAGTTTCATTCTTTTGCATGTAGGCATCCAGTTTTCCCAACACTATTTATTGAAGAGATTTTCCTTTCTCCATTGTATCTTCTTGGCTCCCTTGTTGAAAATTAGCTATCCATAGATGGGTGGGTTTCTTTCTGGGCTCTCAATTCTGTCCCATTGATCTGTGCATCTGTTTTTGTGCCAGTACCATGCTATTTTGATTACTATAGCTTTGTAGTATATTTTGAAATCAGGGAGTGCGATGCCTCCAGCTTGGTTCTTTTTCTCAGGATTCCTTTGGCTATTTGAAGTCTTTTGTTGTTCCATAGAAATTTTAGGATTCTTTGTTCTATTTCTGTGAAAAATGTTATTGGAACTTTGATAGGGATCACATTGAATCTGTAGATTGCTTTAGGAAGTATGGACATTTTAACTCTGTTAACTCTTCCAATCCAGGAGCATGGAATATCTTTCCATTTCTTTGTGTCTTCTTCAAATTCTTTAAAAAATGTTTTATAGTTTTCAGTGTATGAGTCTTTCACCTCTTTGGTTAAATTTATTCCTAGGTATTTTATTCTTTTTGTTGCAATTGTAAATGAAATTGTATTCTTAATTTCTCTTTCTGCTACTTCACTGTTAACATATAGAAACACAACCGATTTTTGTATGTTGATTTTGTATCCTGCAACTTTATAGTATTCATCTATTTCTAATAGTTTTTGGTGGATTCTTTAGGGTTTTCTATGTATAAAACCATGTCATCTGCAAAGAATGACAGTTTTACTTCTTCCTTTCCAATTTGGATCCCTTTCATTTCTTTGTCTTGCCTGATTGCTCTGCCTAAGACTTCCAATACTATGTTAAATAAAAGTGGTGAAAGTGGGCATCCTCGTCTGACTCCTGTTCTTAAAAGGATAGCTTTCAGCTTTTCTCCATTGAGTATGATATTAGCTGAGGACTTATCATATATGGGCTTTATTATGTTGAGGTACTTTCCTTCTATACCCATTTTATTCAGAGTTTTTCTCATAAATGGATGCTGTATCTTGTCAAATGCTTTCTCTGCATCTATTGAGATGATCAGGTGATTTTTACTCTTCATTTTGTTAATGTGGTGTATCACATTGATTGATTTGTGGATATTGAACCATCCCTGCATCCCTGGAATAAATCCCACATGATGATGGTGTATGATGTTTTTAATGTATTGACATATTCTATTTGCTAGTATTTTATTGAGGATTTTTGTATTGATATTCATCAATTATATTGGCCTGTAATTTTTTTTTCTTGTGTTGTCCTTGTTTGGTTTTGGTATCAGGGTAATGTTGGCCTTTGGGAATAAGTTAGGAAGCTTCTCCTCCTCTTGAATTTTTTGGAAGAGTTTGAGAAGGATAGGTATTAAGTCTTCTTTGAATGTTTGGTAGAATTCACCAGGGAAGCTGTCCGGTCCTGGACTTTCATTTTTGGGGAGGTTTTTGATTACTGTTTCAATTTTCTTACTGGTGATTGGTCTATTCAAATTCTCTATTTCTTCTTGATTCAGTTGTGGAAAGTTGTATGAGTCTAAGAAAGTATCCATTTCTTCTAGACTATCCAATTTGTTGGCATATATCTTTTTGTAATAATCTCTTATAATCTTTTGTATTTCTGAAGAAGCTGTTGTAATTTCTTCTCTTTTGTTTTCTGATTTTATTTACTTGAACCTTCTCTCTTTTTTTCTTGGTGAGTCTAGACAAAGGTTTGTCAATTTTGTTTATCTTTTCAAAGAACCAGCTCTTAGTTTCATGGATTTTTTTCTTTTTCTTTTTTCTTTTTTTTTTTTAGTCTTTACTCCATTTATTTTTGCTCTGATTTTTATTATTTCCTTCCTTCTGCTGATTTTGGGCTTTGTTTGTTCTTCTTTTTGTAGTTCCTTTAGGTGCACTGTTAGGTTGTTTATTTGAGATTTTTCTTGTTTGTTGAGATAGTCTTGTATTACTATAAACTTCCTTCATAGTACCACTTTTGCTGTATCCATAAATTTTGCATGTCATATTTTAATTTTCATTTGTCTCCAGGTATTTTTTAATTTCTCCGTTGATTTCTTCATTTACTCAATAGTTGTTCAGTGGCATTTTGTTTAATCTGCATATATTTGTGGCTTTTCTAGTTTTCTTCTTGTAGTTGATTTCTAGTTTCATACCATTGTGGTCAGAAAAGATGCTTCGTATTATTTCAGTCTTCTTAAATTTATTGATACTTGTTTTGTGGCCTAATATGTGATCTATCCTGGAGAATGTTCCATGTGCATTCAAAAAGAATGTGTTTTCTGAGGTTTTTGGAAAGAATGTTCTGTATATATGTACCATGTCCATCTAGTCTAATATGTCATTTAAGGCAAATGTTTCCTTATTGATCTTCTGTTTGGATGATCTATCCATTGATGTGAATGGAGTGTGAAAGTCCCCTACTATTATTGTGTTACTGTCTATTTCTCCTTTTATGTCTGTTAGTAATTGCTTTATATATTTAGGTGCTCCTAAGTTAGGTACATAGATATTTGTAGGTGTTAAGTCCTCTTGTTGGATTCTGCCCTTTATCACTATGTAGTGCCCTTCTTTGTCTCGTTACAGTTTTTGTTTTAAAGTCTATTTTGTCTGATATAAGTATTGCTACCCCTGCTTTGTTTTCATTGCCATTTGCATGGAGTATCTATTTCCATCCCTTCACTTTCAGTTTATGAATGTCTTTAGTTCTGAAGTATGTCTCTTGTATGCAGCATTTGTATGAGTCTTTTTTTTTTATCAGCCATCCTATGTCTTTTGATTGGAGCATTTAGTGCATTGACATTTAAAGTAGCTATTGATGAGTATGTACTTATTGCCATTTTGTTTCTTTTTTTCTGAATGTTTTAGTAGTTCTTCTCTGTTCTTTTCTTCTCCCATTCTCTTACCTTGTAGTTTGGTGGCTTTCTTTAATATTATGTTTGGGTTCCTTTCTCTTAATGTTTTGTGTATTTCTTATCGGTTTCTGGTTTGTGATTACCATGAGGTTCACATATAATAACCTGTGTAAATAGCAATCTATGTTAAGTTGATGGCCTCTTAAGTTTGACCTTTTGCTAAAAGCCCTATTCTTTTACTCCCCTCCTCCTAAATTTTATGTTTTTGATATCTTATTTAACCTTGTGTGTGTGTGTGTGTGTGTGTGTGTGTCCATTACCCTCTTATCATGGAAGTAAATAATTTTGATAGTTTTGTCTTTTCACCTTCATATTACCTTCATAGGTGGTTGATCTGCTACCTTTCCTGTATATTTTCCTTTACCAGTGATTTTTTCTTTTTCTTTTTGATATTTTCTTATTCCTGTTTGTGGTCTTGTCTTTTCCACTTAACTAAGTCCCTTTAACATTTCTTGGAAGGCCAGTTTATTGGTGATAAGCTCTTTATATCTCCTTCCATTCTGAATGATAAGCTTGCCAAGTAGAGTACTCTTGGCTGTAGGTTTTTTCCTTTCAGCACTTTAAACATATCGTGCCATTCCCTTCTATCCTGTAAGTTTTCTGCTGAGAAGTCAGCTGATAGCCTTATGGAGTTTCTTTTGTATGTAACTTGTTGCCTTTCTCTTGCAGCCGTTAGGATTCTTTTTAATTCTTGACATTTTAATTATAATGTGTCTTGGTGTGGGCCTCTTTAGGTTCATCTTGTTTGGTGCTCTCTGTACTTCCTGCATCTGGATGTCTATTTCCTTCCTTAAGTTAAGAAAGTGTTCAGCTGTTATTCTTCAGATAGCTTCTCTGCCCCTTTGTCTCTCTCTTCTTCTGGGACACCTATAATATGGATGTTAGTGTGCTTGATGTTGTCCCAGAGGTCCTTTAGATTGTCCTTGTTCTTTTTAATTCTTTTTCCTTTTTTCAGTTCACCTTGGGTGATTTCCTCTACTCTTTCATCCAGTTTGCTGATCCATTCTTCTGTCTCATCTACTTTGCTATTGATTCCCTCTAGTGAATTTTTCATTTCCATTATTGTATTCTTCATTTCTGGTTGGTTGTTTTTTATATTTTCCTCTTCTTTGTTGACATTCTCACTGTGTTCATCTATTCTTCTCTGAAGATC
The DNA here is from genome assembly GCF_021613505.1 of Equus quagga. Lineage (NCBI taxonomy): Eukaryota > Metazoa > Chordata > Mammalia > Perissodactyla > Equidae > Equus > Equus quagga. The sequence continues at coordinate 15,460,602 of NC_060269.1, forward strand.
AGTGAGCATCCTTATGAGTATTAGTTTGTGCTGTTTATCTCTTTTGTTTAGTTCTTTTTCTGAGGATTTGTCCTGTTCTGTAATTTGCAACATATTCCTTTGTCTCCTCATTTTGCCTATTTTTCTGTGCTTTTATCTACATATTAGGTAAATCAGTTACATCTCCCAATCTTGGAGAAATAGTCTTATGTTAGCGATGCCTTATGAGGCCAACAGTGTGCTTCCCTCTCATCACCAGTTCCAGATGTTCCAGGAGTATCCCCTGTGTAGGCTGCGTGTGCCCTTCTGTTGTGGTGGGGTTGCTCTTACTGCAGGCGCACAGGAAGACTGTCACCCTGGCCAGCTGGTTTATAAGGCTCAGCTGCATGCAGCTGATTGATCCCTTTAGTCACTTTATTGGGGAGGGGGAGCCCCATCACAGCTTGCTGCAAGATCTACTAGCACACTTCTGCTGCTGTTTTGCTGTTAAATGAGTCAGGCCCCCACCATGGCTGGTTGCTAGGCTCAGGGCCTCCTGCCTGCCAGGCTGTTGTCAGCTTTCTGAGGAGTGCACCTGGGTGGGGCTGGCCCCAGGCATGGGATCACACAGTTGTTTCAGGTGTTGGAAGGTGGGGCAGATCCCCTATGTGGCTTAAGATTGCTCCCTGGCCGTGAAGCACCACAGCTAGAATGTGAATTTTTCCTCTCCAGAAAGGTATTTCTGCCTCTTCCACCTCAGTCAGTGTTGTCTCTTGTTGTGGGGGTTCCTTTTATCCAGTTTCCAGTTCCCTCTCAGGAGTAATTGTTCCACAGTGAGTTGTAAATGTGTTGTGTCCATGGGAGGAGGTGAGCTCAGAGTCCTTGTACGCCACCATCTTCCCAGCAATCCCCACTGTGGCATTTTTAAATGTTTTCTATATACCAGGCACTATGCTAAGTAATTTGCGTGTATTGTCTCATTTAATACTCATAAAAGTCCTGCGAAGTAGGTTCTGTTGTTGTCCTGTATTTGTAATTGGAGAAACCCATGTCACCTAAGCAGAGGACAGTAGCCCAGACATTGAAATCCTGCCATTTGACTCCAGAGTCAAGCCTTTAACCCCTGTGTTGCTGTTGCTCTTCACAGGCACACTGTGGATCCACCCTTGATTCAATCAGCTGAGGCTAGAGAAGGTAGATTCCTGTAAGACCACGGCCATGTAGCTAGAATGAGACAGTTTTTGAAGAAGCGGGGTTGGCAGATGGAAAAGCCTCTAGAAAGCCACTGAACAAAGAAAAATCCAATGTGTTGAGCCAGGCTGCTGAAAGGTGAAGCATCAGGAAGTAATCATTTGTAAGGGACCACGATGAGTTTGACCTGGACTAGTTTAGTTTGTGCTGGCCACTCATGTAGGGAGATGTATCCAACAGGAAAGCAGAAATGAGAGGGCTATGCAGCATGACGGAAGCTCAATTTATCAATCTAGGGGTCACACTCGAAGCAGTGATAACTGAAGCAAAGGGAGTGGATGTTTGTTGAGGAAGAAACTTTGGAAAGGGTTCTCAAAGTGGAAGAGATGGTGGGAGAGCTTGATGGAGGAGCTGAGGAAGGGACTTGGGAAATTCCTCTATATTTGGAAAACATAAAAAGGAAAAGGCAGTGATAATGGAAGCAGAGAAGAAGCCATCAGGAACAGAGAAAAAGGGTGAGAGAGGATCCAAAGGCAAGAACACTGATAGAAGAATAATGACAATATCGTCCTTCAAGAGAGAAGGAGGGGGGTTCAGCCTGGTGGCACAGTGGTTGAGTTTGTGCACGCTGCTTCGGCAGCCTGGAGTTTGCAGGTTCAGATCCTGGATGCCAACCTGCACATCACTCATCAGGCCACGCTATGGTGGCAGCCCACATATAAAAAATATAGAGGAAGATTGGCACAGATGTTAGCTCAGGGCCAATTTTCCTCACCAAAAAAGAAAAAAATAAAATAAGAAAATAAAAGGAAGAGTGAAGTAAATACACCTTAAAAAAAGAGAGAGAGAGAGAAAGAAAGAGCAACCAAAACAATCTAATTAGAAGATACTCACTGATACCCACTTTTCTTCAAAGCATGGGAAGGAAAATTCAAACTGTACTAGTTTAAGGAGTGGGGAGACCAATGGGTCAGGAAGTGGAGTCACAGATATAGACAGTCTCTGAAGAGATTCGGTAGTGAAGGAAAGATGAGAAATAGGATAGATGAAAGTGTTTTATGATATGGGGGCCTTGTCTGCTGTAGGACCAGGGGAGAACGAATAGAAGAGGAGAAATCACACATGGGGCGCTCTGGGAAGGCCTCTTCCTAGGCCTCTAGGAGCACCTCACCTATCTGGAACCTATGGACACAGTGACCTTGCCTGTCCAGAATACAACCAAGAACCAGGAAGCAAAACTGGTCTCAGCAGCCAAAATCAATGTCATTATACTAATTCAATAAAGCTCATAGATTTTACATAAAAGAAAACTCTGATTCTTTTTGCAAAATTGAATCAATCTTACTCTCCTCTGGTCAGAGATGGAGAAATGTTTCTCCTGGGCTCTAGTCTGACAGCAGGAAACCACATCCACATATACACACAATAAACACTTAATTAAATTCCCATTTAATTAACTGAGGATACAAAATGTCAAAGGACATTAGGTGGCCACAGAGCAGGAACAGATGTAGCACATTTCAGCCTGGCTTTCCCTGACCCCAGAGTCCCTGGTGGCAGAGGAGGCAGAGGGATAAGAAGTTAAAACTGACACCGTCCATACAAGATAGGGTTTTTCTCCCTGGAAACTTAATTCTGGTTACAATTCTGTCCTTCTGCACTAGGTGTTCAGTCACCATTCTAAAACTTACACTATCACCATGTGTCATTCCATTTCATGGATATCTTACAAAAACCAGGCTTTCCTGGTTCTTGAACCAGACTCAGCATCAGCAGGATACATGGTGTACAACCAGTGCCCAGGTATCCCCAAATAATAGTTCTGCCTCCAATTCCCCAATATTCTAGAAAGTCCACTTCTTCTCTGTGCCAGAGGTTCTCTGGTGCCCCCTATGTCCCTTCTCCACCATCTTCATCCTTCTCTGTGGCCTGAGTGGCTGATCCGTATGGACTGCATCAAAGGGATCTATCTTGCCTTCTGGATTATGGTTGGGTTTAACCAATAGGAAGCTCATGAAGGACACTGCAGTAGAGAAGGTGAGTGAGGTCAGGCATTTATTCTCTGTCTCCCTTCCTGCAGGATCTTCGTAAGTTAGCTGCAGCCTCCCACCCAGTTCACAGCCCCTGGCAGCAGTTAGAGCTGGGTTCTGGGAACTGCTCCCTCTCTTGCTCCTCCAGGCCTAGAGGTCATAATGACTCCTACTGTTACTAACTCCAGGGTACAGCAGGGTGTATCTTCCTTAAATCCCCCTCAGACTTCTATAAATAGAGTCTTTATTAAACTACTTTCAAATTCTCCACTTTGCGGTGCCGTTTATTCCATGCAGGACCTGACTGCTACCATCATCCCACGGTGGATAGGTTTCAGCTCCTATGCCAACTCTAATCTATTGGTAGGAGCTACTTGGAGCATATTTTTTGAGAGACTCTGAGACCATGTCCAGAGTTTTAGTGATTGATGGGTAGTAATTGGATGCATGCAGGATGAGGAAGAGTAGCTCTTATGCCAGGTGTTGGCAATGCTTGTTCTAGATTTTAACAATTCTGATCATCTTATGCCAAGATTCTCAGAAGATTTAAAACCAAAAGGAGATCTGTTGTAAATAGGCACACTAGAAATAGTACAAAGTGACAGCTGACAGACTAGCAGAAGAGGAGACTGAAAGGAAAGCTTAACTTAAAAGTAAACCAACAAACATAACAAGCAAACAAAACCACACATGCAAATAATAGCAGAGTGCAGGCCAAGCGAGTGTTCACTCTGCCCAGATAATGGTGATCTTGAGCAATAAAAGAAAAGGCTAGATATGTTTGGCATAGTTTCTCTCAAAAAGGAAGAAAGTATATCACACATTTTAAAAAAGATTTCTATCTCAAATGGCTAAATGTTTGTCAGTTCTCTCCATCCATAGCTTGCTGGCCAGTCTGTACTCCACGTATGTCAGTTCATCAGTATCTAGAGAGATTTCATGAAAGGTCAATTGTTCATTTCCCGTTGCCATTGCCAAAATTCCTAAAATTCCTGTCCATTGCGATAGGCATGACAGCTAATGAGTCTAGCCCCAGTGGGGATCGAGAACCAATGATGCCAAACCAGTGACGGGGAGGCAGCCTGTGCTATCTGTTCCTCCCCTGCAGAACTGGGGCCCTTGCCTTGCTCTCCGCGTCCCAGATCTTATTGCTACCATGTCCTTTTGCGCCCCGTTGAAACTTATACCTCAGGCCAGACTCTGTATTTTAGGTCATGTAACACTGATCATTTCTTTCGGATTAATAAGTGAGACTTCCTCTGATCCAACAGAACAGAGGTCCCATTCACAGCAACCTTATGGAGCTCTGTGGCAGCCGCTGTTGAGTCTGTGTCACACAAGAAACAAATAAACAGCTATTATGCAGCTCACTGTGAATAACCCACTGTGCTAAGCTTTGTCGGGGAGGACGCGAAATTGTGTGAGAAGCTAGACTCGTCTTGACGGCTTCCAGTCTGGTGAAGAAGGCAAGCATGAGCACCACCAGCTACAATTAAAGAAAACATTTTGCCAAACCAGTCTGGCCACCATGCAACCCTGAGCACACTAAAAAGCCCCATCACTCCATCCTGGACCCCTCTGAGAGCTGTGGGAGCTGCGAGAACTCTGCATCCTGGACCTCCCTTCCATGACAGGGGCAGTGTGACGACCAGCTGGAAAAGAGAGTTTGCAGCTGCCTTGTGAGCCAACTGGAGGCGGGAACTCGGAATCTGGCTTCATTTGGTGCCTTTCCTCCTTTGTGCCCCTTGTTCAGCTCTTATCTTGAATTCTTGCTCTTAAAGACCTGCTGGAGTCACTCATTGGGTGCCATAATTCTCCCTCCCCTGGCAAGAAAAATGCTTAGTTTTGTTCTGTACTGTTTTTTGGCCTATGATCTCAGTCTTTGTATTTTGATTTGACACCAGAAACAATGCCAATAAAATGGCTGCTGTGCAGAAGTGGTGGCAGATCTGGACTGTGAAGGATGAGAAGAGGTCTGACAAGTGCAGATGGAAAGGAAGGGCCTTTCAGGTGTGCTTCAATGTGCCCAGTGCTGCATACGCCATGACCTCTGGGTGTGAAGAAACGTGATGTTTTAAATTTTTCTAGGACTAAGCTTAGTCTTTACCTTTGGGCATAAGAATCATTTTGAGTTGAAGGCATTTGAGTTTTCAAATGCCTTATCTGCCTAAAAGCAGAGCCTCCCAAGAGAACTCAATGGTTATAAACCCTCTCCGGGAGCAACTTTAATATTCTCTTCTCAGAGAGCAGACCGGAAGTCAACACCAGACCCAGACAGACTCTGTCACAAACTGTCATATCTCCCATCTCTTCTCCTAAGGGCCCATTTATGTCGTTTGTGTTTCCATAAATGCCCCTCCTGCTCCCTCTTCTAAGAAGTCGTTTATTCTCGAGAAGGTGCCCCTTGGCGCCTCCTCATCTGCTGTTAACATGGCGTATAGACTCTCAAATCTCCCTGCTCCTTTGGGTATTGGCTTCTTTCTGTGATGTTCCTGTGCACATAAAATTAAAAATTAATAAATTTGTATGCCTTTTCTCCTGTTAATCTATCTGTTGTCAGTTTAATTCAGACTCCCCAAAACTGAACCTAAAAGGGTAGAGGAAAAGTTTTTCCTCCTCTCCGTCTGTCACCTGATGTCTCAAAATATAACCTAGTTGGCTCCAGTAAATATAATCATTTCAGTGTCTTTCTTAGTTATTTCAAATTTAAACTTGGTCAGTCATTCGAGAATTTTCCCCAACCCCTGCATTCTCCCAAAGTGGTGTCTGTGTCTGGGAAAGCATCTTAGATTCCCCAGAAGCAGAGCCTGAGGCAGGGATTCTCGTGCAAGTGACTGAGTGAAGGAGTGCTCTCTCAGGAAACCTGCAAGGAAGTGAGGGAAGGGGATACCTCACGGCAAGAAGCTAAGCACAATGAGAGTTCGGCTGAAATCTAGCCTCAACTTGCCAGGAGCCCTGGAATGTGAATGGCACCACAAAGTTGATGCTCTTGAGGCAAGGGGAACAGGTTTTTGTACTCCCTGTCTGTCAGTCATTGGTGGGGTAACCTCCTAGGTAATTTGGGGCAGTTCCCTGATGAAGACAATTCTCTGGAGGAGGGTGGCTCCATGAGCTACTCTCAGCCAACACTCACAACAACTGAGGATGGTGTTGGTCAAATAAAGAGGATAGGGTGGGACCAACAGCGTCTCCAAGAAGGAGCTTCCAAGACGTCCAGACATCGGGCTAGTGTTCTGGATGCTTGGTCTTTTACCCCTCTGGCATCCAGTGATCTCCATTTATCAGCAGTTACTGACACTGTTGTGGCATGGATATGCTATCTCATTTGGTCTTCGGGGGCCATCATTGACTGAGACATAACTGAGAACTCATCTCATTTCCAGGTGTAGTCAATGCTGTAGCGCCTCCGCATCCCAGCCTTGAGAGCCCTCCAGCCTCTCTCTCTCTCTCTCTCTGATACCCTCTCCTCCCTCCTAGGGCCTGGGAGGCACTGGCCACACTCTAATTGCTGAGTGAACAGAGCTCTGTATGGGTGTTCTGACTTGCTGCCTCCCCAGAGCTGCCTCTCAGGACAGGAGGCTCCCCAGTCTTAGAATCCTGAACCCCTCAGTAGATTCTCTCAGCTACCCTCCTGGGTTCAACCCCACAAGGAGGCACGGGACATGCCCCTTCTCAGGCCCACGTGTCAGCCACTTCCTCCGAGTGGCTCTCCTCCCCTCTGCTGGGAAAATGCTTTTCTAGTCTCCATTTGGGTTTTTCTTCATCTGCTTTCTTTGCAACGTATTGTTTATGTTAAACATCATACTGGGAGATTTTTCTATTGATACTTAAAACTAACCTTTTGGAACTAAAAAAAAAATCTCTCTCCAAAATCCCTGATTTATTTTCTTTCATAGCTATTGTCTCTGCTACAGGTTTCCAAAGTTCATTCTTGAAACGCAAAAGCTGAGCAATAATTCTTTCTTTGTTTTCCCATTCCTGCTTTAATAACCATAACCCTCCCTGAGGCAGTGGACGCCTCCGACTGAATAACTGAGCCTCGGAAACAAGGGGGTTTTCAGAGCAGAGGGCGCAGCCCCGCCATCGCCCTGAGGAGCAGCAAGACCAGAGGCAGGGAAAAGTCGGCCGGTCTTGGAGGCACTTGAAGGAGAGGAATTTGCTAAAGAGGAGAAAGTGTGCCAGAAAGGCAACGGGAAAATAAATCAAGATGAGTGTTTAGAGGTTTCAGTTTCAGGATCGGGAGGGGAATCCCAGGATCACCTCACCTTGCCTGGGGCTGCCCTTCCGAGGGCATGTCCAGACTTGCAGGATCTGGACCCTGGAGAAGAGAATACGGTGGAAAAGAATAAGAAAGGAAACCACTCTAAATTGGTTCAAGATATTTAAAATAGGCAGCAATGAATATTTGGCCTAGGTCCCAAAGGCCTACTGCTAGAGAAGAATTTAAAAGACATCAGAGGTTAGTTCAAAATATATCTGGCAGCTAATAAAAAGAGTAATATGGAACCAGTAAAAGGAAAATATTATTTTTTTTCATTCTAGGAAACACAGATGAAGAGAGAATGTTATTCCGGCTTAAAAACCAGAATTAATGGCGTGGTTGAAAACGGGTTTAGCAATTTAAATAAAAAGTACAACTATCCAGGTGTTCCAGAAACTCACCAGAGTAAAACTGAGGCTTGGCCACATAAGCCCTCTTGGCTTCAGATACGCGGGTCAAAGAAACATTTGCAAATTTTTTTAAAGCACTTTCGTCTGTTTTTAAATAAATATTCAGAGTTTTTCTTTCACTTTTTTTGTATTTTAATTGATAACTCATAATTAGTCAATCAGCAGTGAATTGGGTTCTAATTGATAATCATATTGCTAACGTTCACTGAGGGTTTATTATATGTGCTTTATGTATAATAACTCATTTAAGCCCCAAACAACCCTGTGAGATGGATGCTATTGGTATTCCCGTTTTACAGCTGAGAAAAAATTAACTATGTAAATGCTATGTACCAAGTACTAAGTGCTTCGTATGTAGTATCTCATTTCATCCTTTAGAAAATTTGGGCTGGCCCCGTGGCCGAGTGGTTAAGTTTGCGCGCTCCGCTGCAGGCGGCCCAGTGTTTCGTTGGTTCGAATCCTGGGCGCGGACATAATACTGCTCATCAGACCACGCTGAGGCAGCGTCCCACATGCCACAACTAGAAGGACCCACAACCAAGAATATACGACTATGTACAGGGGGCTTTGGGGAGAAAAAGGAAAAAATAAAATCTTGAAAAAAAAAAAATCTATGAGATTCTATTATTTTCCCCATTTTACACATGAGGAAATTGAGACTCAAATAGGTGAATTTGTTTTGAGGTGATACGACTAGTAAGGGATGAAGGAAGGATTTTTAAGCCAAGTCCACCTATTAACCCCAGTTCCTGGCTCATGTAATGTTGGAAAGCTAGAAGTAGTCTATATGTCCAATAATAAGTAATTAGTTAAATAAGTTAATGGTACATCTCTGTAATGGAATTTTATGCAGCTGTTAAAAATGATGTTGAAAATATACCATACTGAAATACAGAACAAACTTTTCAGCTGAAAAAAAAAGCAGATAACAAAATATGCACAATATGATTTCATTTAAAAATATGTAAAAATACTGACTATGTACAAAAACATGTACTTTCCTAGAAAAGATTATAGAAGAAAATGAAAATGCAGGCACCCTTGTGAAGGGGAGCAGAACATGCCACCCCAAAATATGCCTCTTTGGCATAAGGATTATTTTGAGCAGAAAGCAATTGAGAAACAGCTGACATAGGAAGAACTCTCTGCCCTCCCCTTTCTGCCTTAAAGCAAGGCATAAATTTCCCTTTGTAAAGGTGATGTAAATTTCCATTTTCAAATGTGTTCCCCTCTCCAGGAAGAGGAGCACTGTGACTCTTATCTGCATAGCAACCCTTACTAAACAAGTCTTGTCTCCCGTATATTTCCTAGTCCCACAATTTACTACCCCTAGGAGCCCAAACCCTCTTTTCGTTTGTCTAGGTACTTCTCCACAATTTATTGCTCTTTTTTAAAATAATACAAAGCCCTTGAGTTTAACTGCCTCTTTGGGTTTTCACTTCTTTTCTGTGAAGCTCCTATGCATCCTAAAAGTATTAACATCAATAAAGAAACTACGGTTTTTCTCCTGTTAATCCATCTTTGGTCAGTTTAATTCTCAGGCCCCAGTGACAGAACATGAGAGGGTAGAGGAAAAGGTTTCCTTCCCTACACTTCTCAGTATTGCATTGCTTGTATGCCTTGCTTTAGTAATAAGAAAAAACAATAAAATAAGTAATAAAAGAAAAGGCATCAAATGTGGTGGTGGGAGTTTTGGAATACATATGTATAAATATAGATAGACATATACATATGCATACAAATAGAGAAGTTTTTCCTAATTGCTTGCCTTCCTTCTTTCTTTCTTGCCTGAATTATTTGGCCCTAAAGCCAGTAGGCAGAGCTGAGCAAAAGTTAGTGTTCACATTGGACAGTGGGTGCTAGTGGCCCAGCACAAGGAGATTGAACCCATGAGGGATGAGAAAGGCATCTGCATGGAGTAGGGGTGGTAACTGTGATGTGGCCTATGGAGCCCAACAGGAGATGTTGGAGGCAGAATGAGGTGAAGGGGATGCCCACTCAGGGGACAGTGATGGTGAGAGAAGATTGATTACATTGGGAGTTGATCCAACAAAAAAATACCTCCATATTGAGTTAATGGGAGCCAGGTTTCTCATTATTAGTAAAAGGAGTGTTAAAAAGAAACAACAGGCCCAAAATGGAGTCACTTAGTCTAAGCCCCACCAGGAGACTTGATACCTACCCTAATTGTAGTTTCAGCCTCTCCCAAGAATGAAATTTTAAAGCAATCAGTCTGGAATTTCTGGATTAACACTAATGAGGTTATCTGCCTGATAAAATCCCCTGCTTTCTGCTAAGGGAAAGCGACTGCCAGAAATAATCCACTCTTGTAACTTCTTTGTCCAACCCTCCTTTTATTTTTGGTGAGGAAGTTTGGCCCTGAGCTAACATCTGTGCTAATCTTCCTCTATTTTGTATGTGGGTCACTGCCTCAGCATGGCTTGATGAGCAGTGTGTGCGTCCATGCCCAGGATCCCAGCCCATGAACACCAAGGTGAAACTTCACTACTACACCACAAAACCAGCCCCTGCTCCACCCTCTGCCTATAAAAGCCTTCCATTTTGTGCAACACTTCAGAGCTCTTATCTGTTTGCTGGATGGGACGCTGCCAGTTCATGAATCACTGAATAAAGCCAATTAGATCTTTAAATTTACCTGGTTGAACTTTTGTTCTTTAATAGAAGTTACAAATATGGAAAGGGATAAAACTGGAATAAACTCATAGTGTGTAAGATTAGAATTGAATATATCAGTGATCTTGTGTTTCCCATAGTGGATGTGTGTATGCATGTGTGTGTGTGTACACTTACATATATGTAGATAGACAGTCCCTAGCTCTTTCTGATGACTGACAGCAGTGTCATTGCAATAATGCTGAGCGTACCTAGCGTTCAGATCTTAGTCTCTAAATACCATTCTCTGCAAAACACAACAAAACAGAGAACCCAGAGCTCTTTAAAGAAACACTTGATTCCAGGACTGAGGCAGGAAAAGTATAAGGTAAGCCTAGAACATTTTCATTTGTGTGCCAGAAAGTAAGGAAATGTTCAAAGAATGATGAGAATATGTCAAAAGAACGTGAAAGCCAGCCTGGCAGGGCTCCCACTAGCCAAATCTGGGACAATTTGAGCATCAGTAAACAATGATAGAAAGAGAAATTGCCTATCTAATAAAATAAGCATCCATGAGTCTATACTAATATACATAAATAAATAAATGAGGAGAAGAGAAAGCTTTTCCTTACAGTACAATGCTGACTGATAAATGAGGAAGGAAAGACGGAATTAGGAAATCACCATTTGGCATCATAGTAGAAAATCTTAAATGCTGTTAGACAGAGAACAGGACTTTCAAGGGTAACTTACAAAGGAAAGATAAACAGACTGGTAACAGATGTATCTGCAACCTTGGTTGAATCAGACAATTTGCATTTACTTTTACAGACCATTGGTAATACCCCTATTCAAGGAAAGTTATCATTCATATGTGAGGGCAAATTAAAGAAGTTTTTGCACATTGCAAGGGCTCTGAAAATATCCTCCCCGTACACCTTTCTGAGAAAACTCTAACCAAGTGAAAATCAAATCTCATGATAAGGAAGACGAAAAGTTCAAAAAATATTGGTGAACAATGAATCTTATAATATTTACAATTAAATCTAAATGGATGATCGTTAACTGGGAACTATACTCCAGTAAGAATTTTGAAACAGGAGAGATATCCTGCGAGGGAGAACTTAATAGTCTGGGACTGAAATCCTATAATTAGCTCATCCAAACTCAAGATTTGAGCAGTAGGAAAGATATGGATAGTTAAATGTTCTAAAGTTTTCATTTTAATGGAAGGAGTGGAGAAGCATTGAACTAGTAATACAGCGTGGTAGGAAGGCAAAGTTGTTATTTATTGATATATCAATAGAAATACACATTTAAGTGTATGACAGGAAGACAACCATTATTAGGAATGGAAAATATATGTCAGATAGGAGTGAACAAGTTGGAGGGCATAATTATTTAATTTTCACATATCCATGGAAATATAAATATAACTGTTAAAGTTGGGAAAGTTATGAATAGTAGAATGGAGATGCATAGTGGAAATTCCAATTTATGAGTAGAGGAGGAAAGGAATAAAAAGAAATCTTATCAATCCAGCAAAAGTACGAAAAAGAGAAAAATAGGAAATAAAGTATGAAAATGTACAATTAGATGGAAGAAATAAAATTAATTATACAAATTTTCACTATAAATGTGAAATTCTCCTATTGAAAGGCAAAACCTCTCAGGCTGAGTTTGAAAATCAAATTCAATGATACTGTATCAGACAGGGCCTCAACAAGATGACACATTCAAAACCAGACGATTTGCATAAGGTTTATTTAGGAAGGTGTGGGTGGGCGTGGAAGAACTGCACATCATAGTGTCACACTGGGGCTAATCCCAGCAGAGCCCTGACCACTCCTAGGCCCAAAGGGACAAGGGGAGGACTCGGCTACCAGAACCTGGAAAGAATGAATCATGTAGAACAGGTCACCCAGAGAGGAGCAGTGACGACAGAGGCGACATCAGAGGAAGGAGCCAAGAATTAATTTCATCCTTCTTCTCCCCTTGATTCAACTAGAGAACAAGGATAGAAGTTGGTGTCATCTATACATGTCAGTCTCTGCAGGGGGCAGAAGGGTGGCCAGCGGATCCACAGGAGGGACCAAACAGAAGACAACTGCCACATGTACTGTTTACAAGAACTGCACCAAAATGAAAGCAACACAGACAACTCCAGAGAAAGGAATGGGGAGAGACAATTAACTGCAACAGGATATTGATAGGCCCTTTCCTGTTATCCGGAAATTGTGGAATTTGTGAGACCCAAAGCTGGGAGGGGGTAGAGACCAAATGTCCTCCCACAAGACAGCCACCTGGAAGCAATGCTGCCAGAATATCCCTGCAGGGCTTACTAATGGGCACCCCAATCACTACAGCTCTCCCCAGTCTACATGAGAGAGAACTGGGGTAGGAGGAGGAAAGGTGAGTTTTAGACCTTGAGGAATACCATATAAGCAGTGCGGGGCACTTGAAGAGACACAGAGGTTGCAAGGGCCTGCAAGAAGTGACTTGCATCTATCTCCTTGGCTGGATGCTTGCTGAGTTGCAGCCTATATGGGATCTAACTGGGTGATGCCACCAAAGCAATGTATAGTCAGAGTCCTGGGAGAGTACTGTGGTCTCCTGAAGTGAAGAGCCTGACGGAAAGTGGACACTGTGGCTACCGCTGGCCTAGAGAATCTTGAAGGTGGAGGCCACTGAATGACTCACGCCAGCAGAGCTCGAAGCAACAGCGGTGAGGTGTGACTGGGAAGAAGATCTCGTCCTGGTTCCAACTGGATGAGATACTGTACAGGATCTTATACTTTTTCCATAGTAGATCGAATACTAGCCTCTATTTCATAGGAGTATCACATTTTAAATGACTCCTCTGCAATATACATGAACAAACAATTCACATGAAGGCTATTTGGTAAATTATGTATGTGAGGTGCTTAACCACAGCAGTATTTGTAAGAATGGTAAAATACCATCTAAATGGCCCAGAATAGTGGATGGCAAAATGAACTACACATGTATCAACTTGATGAAATTTAATTCTTAAAATATAAATTCTATAAATTATGTAGCAAGATAGGAAATTATAGTTTTAAGTAAGAAGAGTAGAATATAAAAATATTCCTAAACTGTGATTCCAACAGTGCAAAGAAGGAGATAAGCCAATGAGTAAATTCAAGAAGGGAGCTCAAATTAGACAAGAATAATTGCTGTCTTAGGCTAATGGAATGTGGGTGAAGTCTTTTTGTGTCCGTTACTTTTGTTGTGGTGTAGTTGCTTAAGCAATAAATGAAATCAAAGGCTTAAAACAGAAAACAAATGGGTGGAAGTGGAAGAGACAACTATTAGCCAACTCTTGAGGAATTTTGCTGTAGAGGGAAGCAGAAAATAGAACGGTATCTGGAAAGGGCTGTGGGGTCAAGGGAAGGGACCGGCTTTTTTGAAGATAGGAAAAATAGCTACATATTTTTATGCTGATGAGATGATCTATTAGAAAGGAGGAAAACTGATGCTGGAGAACAGTCCTTGAGCAAGGGAGAGAAATGTGGCCTAGTGCTTAGGTGGAGGTGGCAGAAGGCAGGTCAGGGGCCGGGTAGAGTATTCGGGAAGAGATGAAGGTAGGTTGGCATTTGCTGGTGGGAAGTTGAGGAACTTCTATTCTGATTGATTCCATTATCTTCAGTGAAATAAGAAGCAAGGCAAGCAGACAACTCAAAGCTGGGGTTGTGGGAAGTTTAAGAAAAAGAAGAGTGTGAAACGGTCTTAGAGAGTGAAAGAGTGAACAGGCTAAGGCAATGTGGCAGAATTTCCCGAGAGACCCAAGTGTCTACAAGGAGGTTTGAGCAGTAATAGGTCTTATTGCGACATCCTGAGCAAGACAACCTGTCTCAATATATAACGTCAATGCCTGAACACATGGGCTTTCTTTTTTCTTTGACTCTTAAAGAAGAGAGTTCAGTTTCATAAATTGCTACTATCCTCCCTTTTCCTTTTGTGTGTGAACAGTGATATTGGAAGTACACTTGTGAGCAGCTGTCTTGTGTCAGCTTTCATTTTATCACTACACAGAACATCTTCTGGAAACATCAGAATGAGCTGACCAAGCCTCTGACGTTACCGTCCAGCGGAAGCCAAAACCCGTGATTTATGTGTGTGATTTAGACTGTAGATTCTCAAGATGATTGGTACCCCTCAGCAACTGCAAAAATAAAGAAATCTGTCTCATTTTGCTCTGTATGTGTGGTGCGGTTTTGTTTCTTTTAATTTGATGGTTTTAAGTGAAGAGAGGGCCACACAAATTGCATGACTAACTCCTCTCAGAAGTTAGATGCTTTTTGCAGCCTACACATTGATGTCATTAGGAGTACTTAACATCAGTGAGGTGGGTAGGATTGCACACTGGAATTTCTTCTAAGTGGATCAGAAGTGGAGGGAGAAATGAACAGGAAACCCTGTTGGAAAACAAACATATTAGGAGGAAAAAGTAAATTGAAATGAAGCACATAATATAACTGACCAAGAAAAATGGTCAATGTATATTTTATCTTTTGTTCCTTTAAAAATACACATTATGTGGGAAGTGTGATGAGCAGCAAAGAAGAATGAAAAGGTAAGTGCACCTGACTGGGATTTCCCATCTGTTTCCCCACATGTCCAGCTCATAGGGTTCATAGGGACCCCTGTGGTCCATCTCTGTGCAGTGATGAGAAACTGAAAGTCAAAATTCTGAATATTTGTAGCGTGTGAACCTGGTTGCTTAGACCAGAGTGCCGCCTTAGACAGGGATGTCTTAGGCATTTTCCAAATGACGTTGAAACGACTGTTCCTTAGCACTTGCCAAACTTAAGCCTAACAAATCACAGAACAAGAAATACAAGTGTCCAATAAACTCATGAAAAAATGTTCAATTTCTATGATAATTTTAAAAATCCAAATTAAACCAATAATAAACAGCCATTTTTTGCATGCCAAGTTGTCCAAAGATTGTATTGGTAAAAGGAAAGAGAATGTGGAAAAAGAGGGACTCTCACCGCACTTTGGGGAAAACTGTAAATTGACACAACTTTTTCAAACCAATTTGATAAAATGTACCCCAAAGTCTTAAAATATTCACTTATTTAATTGAAAGTATTTATTATGTATTTAGTATTTAGAATGTCTTCTAGATCAAGGGCTGGAAATTATATTCTGTCAGTGAATAGACATTACATAAATATTTCCAAGTGCAATGAGCTCTGTGAAAGGGTCTCAAAATGACATAAGAGCAAGGAATTAGTCCTAAGAAAGTAACCAGAATGCTGCAGAAGATATTGTTTAAAAAGTGAGAACTACCTAAATGTCTACAGACAGTGGAATAAATAAATTATGGTATATTCATGCAATGGAATAATATGATGGCATTAAGAATTAAGTTATAGAGGTGCTGGCCCAGTTACATAGTGGTTAAGTTTGCTCACTCTGCTTCGGCAGCCCGGGGTCCGCAGGTTCGGATCCCGGGCATGGACCTAGCACTACTCATCAAGCCACACTGTGGCGCCGTCCCACATAAAATAGAGGAAGATTGGCATAGATGTTAGCTTAGCGACAATCTTCCTCAAGCAAAAATAGGAAGATTAGCAACAGGTGTTAGCTCAGCGCCAATCTTCCCCCCCCCCCACACACACACAAAGAATAAAGTTATAGAAAAATACTTGATGACATCTAGAAATGTTCATAATTTACTGGCAAATGGAAAATAATGTTATAAAAGTGTGTTCAGTATGACCCAATTTTGTAAAAACAAAACAAAACGAAAACTACCTATCTACATATTTCTATCCTTATCCATTTATCTATGAAGGATATACCAGCAAAATGTTATCAATAATAATTGCTGGCTGGGAATATTAGAGCAATATTTTCTTCTTTATGCTTATCTTCAGGAAGATTCTTTTCTTTCTTTTTTTTTTTTTTGAGGAAGATTAGCCCTGAGCTAACTACTGCCAGTCCTCCTCTTTTTGCTGAGGAAGCCTGGCCCTGAGCTAACATCCGTGCCCATCTTCCTCTACTTTATATGTGGGACGCCTACCACAGCATGGTGTGCCAAGCAGTGCCATGTCCGTACCTGGGATCCGAACCCACGAACCCCGGGCCGCTGAGAAGCAGAACGTGCGAACTTAACCGCTGCGCCACTGGGCCGGCCCAGGAACATTCTTATAGTTGTAAAAATATGATAATAGTAACAAATATATAATTGGACATGGGGTAACATATTTAAGAGAGAAGACCTAAGGAGCATATTAATCAATTACTCTTCTAAATTATCTAAAATCTATCCTCATCTTACATTAGATCAACAGAACACAATGTTCCTGAGACACATTTCTTTAATCCTCTACAGAAATGCTTTTAAAAAGTTATGATCGAATGTTGAACTTGGTTTTATTGAGGCAAGCTGAAGAACATTTTCTTAATTTTGGGGAAAATTACAGTTCAAGACATTGGCCCTTGTGTTACTTGCTGCTCCTTTTATAAGGAGCCACTTAACAGATTTTTAAGAGAATTGATGCCAGGAAAGAGTTTACTTTCCAGTGAGCTTTTATCAAACAATGCAAATTTTAGAACACATCTTATTTCCCTTTTTGCCTTGCCTGCCAGGAAGATTAGAGGTAATTAATTAATGTATAGATTCAGCTCCTGGTACATTAATTCTGTCCTTTTAAGTGACGTGTACTTCTCATTTTTATAATTTTTCACTCTTCTGTCTTTTAAGAAGCATGTCTCCTCAAGTTGTGTTTCAAAATAGACATGAAAGGTGGAGAGATGTCCAGATGTTCTATAATAAATAAATAGGAAAAATTGGGAATTAGTACTCTTTTGCTGTTTGTACATATGCATAATGCTAAGGTTTTAAAATAGTTGTCCTTGTACTAGTCAAAATGGTTTTCCTAACTTGTTTAGCCTTTTACATGGGTAGTGAAAACATTAACTATGGCTCAGTCCTTATGAATTGCAGTGGTTCTAAATGGAATCTTTACTGTAACTTCATTATTCTATTAGTAACCTACTGGTCAAAATACTAGCTTTTCAGACAGTATATTGTTTTGGAAAGTTTAATTTAATGAAATGCATTTTCCTATCATAGAAGAAATATTGAGGAAACATTTGAAATTTTCATGTCTAGTCAACTCCTCTTCCAGTTTTTTTTTAAATCATTACTCATTCTTTCTGTATTACTTTTGTGAGATGACCTTAACCTTAAGAACACAAATTTGAGACGAGATTTTGTATTCTCCTAATGACTAGGGGCTGAGGTGTTTCAATGACCTTTTTCATCTCGGGGGATGATTGCTGTAAGTCAGGCTTGAGGTCATGGGCTGAAGAGCTACAAACAAAGTCATAGTTTTGGCTGAGATACAGTAAACTTGGACTATGGACAAGGCTGATGCTTCCTCAATGATGGAAGCAAAAAATATTCCATCTTCTCCTCTGAACACAAACAAACCCTGGCTATCATCAGCCCGTTTCGGTGGGTTGGAGTTTATGACATTTCTAAATCTGGTACGCACTGCCGTTTGACCATATGTGGTCAGGCTAAAGTTACTGATATCTGGGAACATTTCTGGGAAAACAGAAGTATTTCCAAGAAAAGATAATGTTAGAATGGTAGGGATGGAAGAACCCCACGGTGGTCAATTCTCCTGTATCTAGGAAGGCTAACAAAGGAAGAGTCCACAGTAAGTGGATGCTCTATTCGGAGAACTGAAGGGAAAGAGTTTCTATAACTTTTTTGCCATAATGCGCTCTTATTCAGTCTTTGAATAAAAGAACCTGATGATACCTGGGAATTTGCATGATCACCACAATGCAGGATTATGGTAATCAGTGTTGCCCTGTCTTGAAAACTTCTGTCTTGTCAATGTCCCCTTAAGATGTGAATGGTCTAGGTGTGATCTGTTCAACATTCCAAGGAATTGTAACCTCCTACCATCTGGTCACTAAATATCTATTAATGAAGCCCAGTTACGTTAGCTTTTTCGGTAATTATTTACCCTATTGGTTTCTGCTAACCGTGTGTTGCTGTTTCAATATACCAACGTAAATGATCTCCTTTACTTTCTGATCATAGACAATTAGAGGTATGGATTTATGTGGGGATTGTAGGCCTCGAATTAGACCATTGAATTTTTAACTTTCACGTGATCTTTTTTACGTGGCTTTTTTCCAAGCCAGATTCCACCTTGCTATATTTGCCAACTTATTCTTGTTTTAAACCAAGATGTAGAACTTACTTGTATCTACATTATTACTAACTTTATCTCAATCTTTTCTAACTTGTAGAAAGGCTTTTAAATTTTAATTTCATTATCTATATTACCAATTAGCATTCTTAGCTTTATGAGGCTAAAATTTTGGCAAGAATGGCACGTCCTGGAAGGTATGAGCACTGATGGTGGGAATATAAGTCAGTTCAGTCCCTTTGGAGGTGAATTTGGCAATGTCACTTAGAATTGAAAACGCAGGGACCCAACAAATCCATTTCTAGGTAACAACTTTGGAAGGAAACTTAAATATACGCACATGGAGGCAAGTACAAAGATGGTTGCTGCAGCACTGTTTGCAACAGCAAAGACTTGTGTACAACCTAGATGTCCATCCATCAGGGAATGGTTAAGTAATATGGATCTATTACTCTGGAATGCTCCGTAGCAGTTAAATGACAAGGTAGATCCATACTTAACTAATGGTGAAAAATTTCTAAGGCATACATTGAGTGAAAAAGCAAGTTACTGAAAGATAAGGACAGCATGATACCATTTATGTATAGACACATACACACATACCAAACAATATTGTATCTTTTCTATGTGTATATATGTGGACGTAAATGCACAAAGAAAGATTTGGAATGATACACACAAAACTGAGAAAAATGCTTTCATCTGGGGAGAAAAAGGAAGTGACTGGGAGTGGGGGTGGAGTCAAAAGTATATATATTCTAGGTGTGTGCATGTTTTCCCTTCATGAAAATGGAAACATATCTATACTCATTGCAGTACACCTTACATTTTTCACTTGTTTTCCACTTTTCCAGTATATCTTGGAGACCATTCCATAGACCTCCATATGATCGATTTCATTTTTTTTTAAAGCTGCAATAATTCACTATAGAATTGCATCTTGTAATGATAGGCCCTCAAAAAATATGTTAAATGAATGACTCCACTATAATTTCTTTTATAAGCCTCTACTGATATCCATTTTTACTGCTTATTTCCAGTCTTTTGTAACCACAAGCAAAACTGAAGTACACGTGTTCATCCATCTTCCTGCACATGTGTGAATATGTCTGTAGGATAAATTCCTAGAAAAGAAATTGCTGTATTAGAAGGTACACTTATTGTAAATATCAAACACTGTGGCCAATTGGATCTCCCACCAACAGTGGAGAGTACCCAGTTCCTCCTACTCTCTAATGTGATATCTTAAACTTTCTGGCTGTGCCCAGCTGAGAAGTAAAATAATATCTCATTCTAGGTTTAATTTGCATTTCTTTTACTTACATGTTTTATATCTTATTTATATATTTTAAAAGATTTCTTTATCTATGTAAATATTATGTATTTATCTATATATTTTATTTATGTTTCTTTTTCTATGACCTACTTGGTCTTAGTAGGGTCTTTCCTCACTGATAAAGATCTCTCTATATATTTAGAAGATTAACTTGAATGTCATAGACACTGCATATTTTCCCAGTTTCTCATTTATCTTTTGACTTTGTTTAGATCAGGGGCAGCACTGGTGGTGGGTAATTGTGTTAAATTTGTATAACTGAAGGGTTGGTTCATACAGCTTTCCCAAAACCAAGGAGCTGTCTGTCCCAAAGGTAAATTCGGGTTCCCACTTCTTCCAAGTTTGCTTTAAGATGACAGGGTTTTTTTGCCTCCTAGTTTTTGCATATTAAAAAAAAAAGAAGCTGCCTTGATTTGAGGGTGAGGATGCCCCTTTAAAGTAATGTCAAAATAAGAACAGAAGGACAATGAGATTAGAATCTCTGAGCAGTTTACGGAGAAGCTAAAGACTAACAGGGGCTTCCTGCTAAGAACCATTTTTGTAATGCATTTATTATTAATAAGAATTTATTTGAATGAAGTTAATTAAGGAAGGCTGAGCTCCTTCTTTGATAGCTCTTCCCATGCAACCCTTACTGTAGTGTTGTGCTAATCAAAAATATAGAACATATGAATAAACCTAATTACCTCTAGCATTCCTCTCTTTAAAAGGTAAAAGGACACATCTTTGTGGGTTTCCGAAGCCCTCAGGGAAGCCCCAAAGATAATTTAAGGGTAAAAGACATCATGAAGTTTCCATTTTTCTGAATTTAGGGCTTGATCTTGGGAGGCAAAATCAAAGAGTCTATGAGAAGAGACAGGTCACTTGATTAATATGGTCATATAGACGCCTGAAAACAGTGAATTACTGAACAAACAAAATGAAGCAGAAACAGACACACAGACACAGGAAACAAATAGCATGGGGGGATAGGTGAAGGAAATTCAGACGTACAAACTTCCAGTTATAAAATAAATAAGTCACGGGAATGTAATGTACAGCGTAGAGAATATCGTCAATAATGTTGTAATAGTTCTGTACGGTGACAGAAGGTAACTAGACTTATCATGGTGATCATTTCATAATGTATATAAATATCGAATCACTGTGATGTACACTTGAAACTGATAGGATATTGTATGTCAATTATATTTCAATAAAAACCAGTGAATGACTGTGGCTTGTCTATCTGTTTGGTTAGAATGAAAATACAATACTTAAAATTGACAAATATAACATGAGTCTTGGCTGTTTCAGGAACTTTTGCGTGTCGCTTACATATTTGTTTTTAAAAATCAAGGACACAAAGTCAACATAAAGCACAAAACATTATTCTGGTGTCAATAGAAAGACAACCCAATTTAAAAGAGGGCAAACTATTTGAATAGATATTTCTCCAAAGAAGCTATAAAAATAGCCAATGAGTAAATGAAAAGATGTTCAACATAACTTATTGTTGAGTTGTAAGAGTTCTTTATATATTTTGGAGAATGAACTCTCATCATATATATATTTGATTTGCAAATATTTCCTCCCATTCTCTGAATTCTTTTTATTTTTTGATAGTGTGATTTGATGCACATAAGTTTTTAATTTGGATGAAGTACAATTTTCTTTTGTTGCTTGTGTCTTCAGTGTCATATCTAAGAAACCATTGCCTTATCCAAGGCCACAAAGATTTATATCTATGTTTTCCTCTAAGAGTTTTATAGTTTTAGCTCTTACATTTAAGTCTATGATCTATACTGAGTTAATTTTTTAATATGGTATGAGGAAGAGGTCTAAATTCATTCTTTCTCATGTGACTATCCAATTGTCCCAGTACCGTTTTTTGGAAAGACTATTCTTTCCTCAGTGATCTTGGCACCTTTGTTGAAAATCAGTTTTTCATAAATGTCAGAGTTTATTTCTTGACTCTCAATTCTATTCCATTGAGTTATATGTCTATCCTTATTCCACTACCAAGTGTCTTGTACATTGTAGCTTTGCAGAAAGTTTTCAAATCAAGTCTTCCAACTCGGTTCTTCTTGTTCAAGATTACTTTGGCTAACCTGGGTCTTTTGCACATCCATATCAATTTTAGGATCAGCTTGTCAATTTCTTCACAATAGGAAGTTGGAGTTTTGACAGGAATGCATTAAATATGTAAATTAATTTGAGTATTACCACCTTAACACTATTAAGTCCTCTAATCCATAAAGATCAATGTCTTTCTATTTATTTACATCCACTATAATTTCCTTCAAATAATGTTTCGCAGTTTTCATTATACAAGTCTTGAACTTCTTTGGTTAGATTTATTCCTAAGTGTTTCACTTCTTCCTGTGCAATCTGGATGCCTTTTATTTCATTTCTTGACGAGTTGCCCTTGCTAGAACCTCTACTATAATGTTAAATAGAAGTGGTGAGAGTGAAAATTTCTGTTTTGTTCCTGATCTCAGGAGGGAACTTTCAGTTTTTTACCATTTTAAGTATCCTGTTAGCATGGGCTTTTCATAAATGCCCTTCATCAAGTTGAAGAAGTTCCTTTCTATTTCTAGTTTATTGAGTGTTTTTTATCACGACAGGGTGTTGAATTTTTTCAAATACTTTTAAAATGTCTATTGAGATGATCGTGTGTTTTTTAACCCTTTATTCTATTATTATGGTGTTTTATGTTGACTGATTTTCTTATGTTTAACCAACCTTGGCTTCCTGAAATAAATCTCACTTGGACATAATGTCTAATCCTTTTTGTATGTTGCTAGATTCTGTCTGATAGTGATTTGTTGAGGATTTTTGCGTCTATATTCACAAGGGATGTTGGTCTAGTTTTTTGCTCTTGTGATGTCTTTGTCGGTTTTGGTGTCAATGTAATATTAGCCTCTTGAATGAGTTAGGAAGTATTACCTCCTCTTCTATTTTTTTTTGGAAGAATTTCTAAAGAAGTAGTGTTAATTCTTCCTTAAACATTTGTTAGAATTCACCAGTGCTCTTCTCTTTGGGAAGTTTTTTGATTATTTGATATGCACTTTTGATTACTAGTGATACTAAAATTAAAAAAAAAATTGTTTTGGTGGCAGCTTATTATACAATCAGTTCAGATACATCTGAAATTTTAATCCTTACATTGATCTTTCAATTCGTGCATGCATCAGTTCCACAATGGTTTATATATGATAAGTTTATAATATCTTTTAACATCTAGAAGGGCAAGTTTCTCCTCATTACACCCATTATTTTAAAGGATATATTTTTTAAGGTAAAATCATGACTCTTATGCAGACAGAATGCGAATATGAACATTTATACCTCTTACAAATATGAAGTTTACATTATCTCATTAATTAATGAGGAAACCAGTAAGATGTGGCAACAGGCTCATTCAACGAGACACACATATCAAGGCAGAAGGAATGCTGAAATGAATTTACAAATGGATGCAAAACTGGCTTATTCCATAGGTTGAGGAATGTTCCATAGGTATGTTAATCAGAGTTCTCCAGAGAAAAGAACCAGTAAGTATATACTGATATATATTAGAGGAGGTTTATTATAGGAATTGGCTGACACGGTCATGGAGGCTGAGAGGTTCCATAATCTGCCATCTGCAAGCTGGAGGATGAGAAAAGCTAATGATTTATGGTATTCTGAATCTGAAGGCCTGAGAATCAGGGAAGCCCATGGTGTGACCCCAGTCTTTGGCTGATGGCCTGAGAATCGGAAAATTGCTGGTCTGAATCCTGGAGTCTGAGGGCCCAATAAACAGGAATTTTGATGTCTGAGGGTAGGAGAAGATGGATGTCCCAGGTCAAGAAAAGAGAGAGAGAATTCACCCTTCCTTCACCTCTTTGTTCAGTTGAAGTCCTCAACAGATTGAACGAGGCCCACTGCATTGATGAGAGCGAATCTTCTTTACTCCTCCATCTACTGATTCAAATTTTAATCTCTGCTGGAAACGCCCCCACAGACACACCCAGAAATAATGTTTTACCAGCTGTGTGGACTCACCTTAGCCCAGTCCAGTTGACACATAAAAATAACCATCACAGGAAGGAAATCAATGTCCTTCCGCCAAACATAATTCATGTGCATGCTATTGGTTATTATATTAATATGCTAGGGCTGCCAAAGCAAAATACCACAGACTGGTGGTTTAAACAACAGAAATTTATTTTCTCAAAGTTCTGGAAGCTGGAAGTCTGAAATCAAAGCACTGGCAAGGCTGGTTTCTGGTGAGGCCTCTTTCCTTGACTTGCAGACAGCAGCCTTCTCGCTGTGACCTGACATGGATTTTTTCCTCTGTGCACAGTCCTAGTGTCTTTCCCCTTTTTATAAGGATGTCCATCCTATTGGATTAGGAACCCACCCATATGACCTCATTTAACCTTAATTACCTCCTTAAAAGGCCCTGTCTCCAAATACAGTCATGTTGGAGGTTAGAACTTCAACACGGGAATTTGGGGTGGACACAATTCAGTCCATGACAGTTATCTACAACTTACAGGAGTCATAAAGTCGCTCAAACACAATGAAAGGTACAAAGACCCCACAGAATCAGATAACCTAGACAATGCCTAATTTTCCATTGAAGATATTTAGTAATCTTTTTTTGTCTATTTAAAAATCTTTCACAGTTTTCCCTATGATTAAAAAAAATGTATTTGCTATTCTTATATGTTTATTTGTCCAAATGAGTTTTACAGTACTGTTGGATAGTTTTTAAAATTGTGTTAAAATTTAAACAAGTATTGTTTAAAATATGGCTAGAGGAATTGCACATCGTTATTTTACTATATGTTTCCATCCAGGAACATTTGAAGCTTTTTTCTAAAGCTCTCATTAAATCTTTGTTCTTTTCATCATTTAGATTCTGAACAATTTTTATTAATTCCATAGTAATTTATCTTGGTATTGTGAGGGAAATTACTCTTGCCTTTATAGTTTCTAAATAGATATCACTGGAACCTAGTGGTTTTTAAAAATAATGAGTTTTGGATCCATTATCTTACAAAATTCTATTGGTTCTATTTATTTTTCAAAGTTACCTTTATCTTTGTATTTATCCTTATAGTTGGGCAAACTGAGCATGTAAGTAATTTGAGTGTTCATGGTTCAGCTGAGAGCAAACTGATTGCATCTAAGAATAGTGTGTCTGCCCCTGTGTGTGTGTACAAGTGTGTGCTGAGCGGGGGCTGGGGAGGAACTTGAGACAGCTATCTTAATGATGTCTTCTTGCAATTAACACTATTTATCTTGGAGACCTGGATTCCCAGAGCTGGACTAACAATTTCCTGTGATAAATCCTTTCCTGGTTTTGGAAGGAACTAGGAAACAAGGGGTTATTGTACATGGCATGCAGTTCCACACGATCCATGTTTCATTAGCATATAAATCTCTCAGCTGCTTGTAGCTATTCCCCAAATTTCTGGATGCTATGGTTAAAAAATATTTTGACTTACATTTTATCCCTTTGCTCTTGGAATACTTAGGTTTCTTTGACTCAGAATTCAAGGTTTATTCAAATTTACTTTATTTCAAAGTAAGCGGCAACCTGCTAAGTGCTACAGTAGCATTAAGCTCTCCCCAGGATGCCTAGAGAACCATTCGGAAGGGAGCTATTTGTCTTAGCAGCTTGTCAATGCAGGTAAAACCTGTCCGTTTTGGAGATATATGTCAGAGAACACACACCAGCCCAGAGAAGAGTATCCCTGGTTTTAAAGCTCCAAAGAATCAGCTCATCCTCTTAACTAACATCCTAGAAATTCCTCTAGAGCGTAACCCCTTCTAGAGACTTACCAACACAGGCACTCATGGATGATCTTTTGAAACCAAACATGTTCCTAAATAGCGGAAGGTCTGTATTTTCACCTCTTCGTAGAAGCTTTCCCTGCCCACTACTCCCCCCAAGCTGAATTACCCCTTGTCTGAATCTTACAACACTTCCTACTCTTGCATGGCCTGGACACTCTCTACTGGTACCCCGCCCCTCATCGTACCTTCCTCGCTGTGCGCGAAGGTCCCGCCTGATTGGGCAGCTCCACCCAACTTACCGAAATGCTTTGCACGTAGCAGGCCTCAGTATATGATGTTTTGGGGACGGATAACGTGCTAATTTGTAGGAACTGTTATATTCTACTGCAAATTCCCAAAGTGCAGTTAACTTCAATTTTATAGTTTGGAAATTTCAGAAAACTATCTTCCTTCCAAGAAATGCCTAACAATTTAGCTGGGACTAGTGCCAGTTTAGGAATAGACATTAGCAGGCTTCTATCACGATAAGGATGTTAGGCCCATCTTCATCTTTCCACGTTGTCTAATTCGAGTTAGGCTGGTAAAAGAAAACCTTTTGCTCTTAGCAACCCAATCCGCTCCCCGCCTCTAGCCTCTTTCTTTCCTTTTGTTGGTAAACTATTTCAGTGTCTACCTTCGCTTTTCACAGTCCGTGCCCCGCACGTATCCCTTGTCTTTTTGGTGATTACCGATGTGCAAAACCTACCCTGACACAGAATCCTCCCTCGCTTCCGATTCCTCTGCTTCTTGGGGGTGGAAATAGTTTCTCCGCTTAGGAACGCTGGCAACGAAAAAGAATGGGGGAGAAAGTTGCATTTAAACTTTTAAAAGTTGAGTCACGGCTGACTGCACGGAGAAAGCTCGGCCGTGTGGCGAAGGGCTAAATGTGGTTTGGGTGGCGCGGGTTTGGGCTGGGGCGACTCCTGGGGACCGAGCGGGCCCGAGCCCCTGGAGCTGGGGAGGCCTCGGCCGTGGCCTCCCGGCGCGCCCCCCGCCCCCGGCCGCGTCCGGGCTCCCCTCCGGGTCTGATGTCGCGCGCTTGCGTGCTGCGGCCAGAGCGCCTGACCCAGAGGCCGGCCCCAGAAAACCCCGAGCGAGTAGGGGGCGGCGCGCGGGGAGGGAGGAGAGCCGGGGGCGTAGTGGGTTGGTGGGTGTTGGGGGTGGAGATGTAGAAGAGGTGACGCCGCGGCCCGGCGGGCGCCAGACCAGCGGACGCGGTGCCCGCGGTTGCAACCGGATCCCGGGCGCTGCAGCTTGGGGAGGCGGCTGTGCCGAGAGCGGCGGCCGCGGAGACACCCAGCCCCAACCCCAGCGGCTCGCCGCGCCGGGGCCGGCGGAGGGCAGCGGCCGAGCGGCGCGAGGCTGGGGGCCCGCGGGCGCGGCCGCGCGCCGCCGGGAGGGAGGCTGGGGGGCCGGGGCCGGGGCCG